>NC_057810.1:197710306-197840275 GCF_018294505.1 Triticum aestivum | reverse complement strand
CTGCCGCAACCACAACTTCAACCACATCTACGTTCAGCTCGGATCCAGTCAGGTAACCCACCGATCTCTATCATCGCCCTACTATGTCTTGAGCTTGCATTGGTTTTCCTCGAAGAGGAGAGGGTGATGCAGCAAAGTGTAGCGTAAGTATTTCCCTCAGTTTTGAGAACCAAGGTATCAATCCAGTAGGAGGCTCCTCAGAAGTCCCACGCACCTACACAAACAAACTAAGAAATCGCAACCAACGCAATAAAGGGGTTGTCAATCCCTTCACGGCCACTTGCGAAAGTGAGATCTGATAAAGATAGTATGATAAGATAAATATATTTTTGGTATTTTATAATATAGATGCAAAAAGTAAAGATGCAAATAAAGGTAGATTGAAAGCAAATATGATAAGAGATAGACCCGGGGGCCATAGGTTTCACTAGAGGCTTCTCTCAAGATAGCATAAGTATTACGGTGGGTGAACAAATTACTGTCGAGCAATTGATAGAAAAGCGCATAGTTATGAGATTATCTAGGCATGATCATGTATATAGGCATCACGTCCATAACAAGTAGACCGACTCCTGCCTGCATCTACTACTATTACTCCACACTTCGACCGACTCCTGCCTGCATCTAGAGTATTAAGTTCATAAGAACAGAGTAACACATTAAGCAAGATGACATGATGTAGAGGGATAAACACATGCAATATGATATAAAACCCATCTTGTTATCCACAATGGCAACAATACAATATGTGCCTTGCAACCCTTTCTGTCACTGGGTAAGGACACCGCATGATTGAACCCAAAGCTAAGCACTTCACCCATGGCAAGAAAGACCAATCTAGTAGGCCAAACCAAACTGATAATTCGAAGAGACTTGCAAATATAACTCAATCATACATAAAAGAATTCAGAGAAGATTCAAATATTATTCATAGATAAACTTGATCATAAACCCACAATTCATCGGATCTCGACAAACACACCGCAAAAGGAGTTTACATCGAATAGGTCTCCACAAGAGAGGGGGAGAACATTGTATTGAGATCCAAAAAGAGAGAAGAAGCCATCTAGCTAATAACTATGGACCCGTAGGTCTGTGGTAAACTACTCACAACTCATCGGAGGGGCAAGGATGTTGATGTAGAAGCCCTCTATGGTTGATTCCCCCTCCGGCAGAGTGCCGGCGAAGGCTCCAAGATGGGATCTCGCGGATACAGAAGGTTACGGCGGTGGAAATTGTGTTTCGTGGTGCTCCTGGATGTTTTCGGGGTACATAGGTATATATAGGAGGAAGAAGTACGTCGGTGGCCGCCCGAGGGGCCCACGAGACAGGGGGCACGCCCTACAGGGGGGGGGGGGCACGGCCTCCTGTCTCGTGGCTTCCTCGGAAGCTTCTTGACTTGCACTCAAGCTCTCCGGATCAGGTTCGTTCCAAAAATCACGCTCCCGAAGGTTTCATTCCGTTTGGACTCCGACTGATATTCCTTTTCTTTGAAATACTGAAATAGGCAAAAAAACAGCAATATGGGCTGGGCCTCTGGTTAGTAGGTTAGTCCCAAAAATGATATAAATGTGTAAAATAAAGCCCATAAACATCCAAAAGGGGTAATATAATATCATGGAACAATAAAAAATTATAGATACATTGGAGACGTATCAAGCATCCCCAAGCTTAATTCCTGCTCGTCCTCGAGTAGGTAAATGATAAAAAAGATAATTTTTGATGTGGAATGCTACCTAGCATAATTCATAATGTAATTTTCTTTATTGTGGCATGAATGTTCAGATCCAAATGAATACAAAATAAAAGTTCATATTGATAAAAGAAATAGTAACACTTCAAGCATACTAATCAAAGTAATCATGTCTTCTCAAAACAACATGGCAAAAGAAAGTTCATCCCTAGAAAATCATATAGTTAGGCTATGCTTCATTTTCGTCACACAAAGATGTTCCCAACTTCTATACCGCCGATGACAAGCCAAGCAATTGTTTCATACTTAAATAATCTCAAACTTTTTCAACCTTCACGCAATACATGAGCGTGAGCCATGGATATAGCACTATGGGTGGAATAGAATATGATGAAGGGGATTGTGTGGAGAAAGACAAAAAAGGAGAAAGTCTCACATTGACGAGGATAATCAACGGGCTATGCAGATGCCCATCAATTGATGTCAGCATGAGGAGTAGGGATTGCCATGCAACGGATGCACTAGAGCTATAAATGAATGCTCAATAAAAGAAAACTAGTGGGTGTGCATCCAACTTGCTTGCTCACGAAGACCTAGGGCATTTGAGGAAGCCCATCGTAGGAATATACAAGCCAAGTTCTATAATGAAAAATTCCCACTAGTATGAAAAAGACAACTTATGAGACTCACTATATGAAAAACATGGTGCTACATTGAAGCACAATATATGAGACTCACTACATGAAGAACAAGGTACTACTTTGAAGCACAAGTGTGGAAAAAGAGATAGTAACATTGCCCTTTTTATTTATTTTCTTTTTTTTCTTTTTCTTTTCTTTTTTTCCTTTTTCTTTTTTTGGGCCTTTTTTTCTTTTGGCCTTTATTTTTTTCTGTTCTTTTTTTATTTGGACAATGTTCTAATAATGATGATCATCACACTTCTATTGATTACAACATAAGGATTACAACTTGAAACTAGAACAAGATATGACTCTATATGAATGCCTCCGGCGGTGTACCGGGATGGTGCAATGAATCAAGAGTGACATGTATGAAAAATAATGCATGGTGGCTTTGCCACAAATACGATGTCAACTACATGATCATGCAATGGCAATATGACAAAAGTAAAGTATGTCATGAAGATGATGAGCGGAACGGTGGAAAGTTGTATGGCAATATATCTCGGAATGGCTATGGAAATGCCATAATAGGTAGGTATGGTGGCTGTTTTGAGGAAGATATAAGGAGGTTTATGTGTGATAGAGCGTATCGTATCACGAGGTTTGGATGCACCGGCGAAGTTTTCACCAACTCTCAAGGTCAGAAAGGACAATGCACGGTACCGAAGAGGCTAGCAAAGGCGGAAAGGTAAAAGTGCGTATAATCCATGGACTCAACATTAGTCAAAAGAACTCATATACTTATTGCAAAAATTGAGAAGTCATCAAAAATCAAGTACTACGTGCATGCTCCTAGGGGGATAGATTGGTAGGAAAAGACCATCGCTCATCCCCGACCGCCACTCATAAGGATGCACAAGCCAGGTACACTTCGTGTTTCAAATTTGTTACACAACTTTAACCATACGTGCATGCTAAGGGACTTGCTAACTTCAACACAAGCATTCTTTAAATTCATAATCACCCAACTAGCATGACTTTAATATCACTACCTCCATATCTCAAAACAATTATCAAGTATCAAATTGATCATAGCATCCAATTCACTTCCTATGATAGTTTTTATTATACCCAACTCGGATGCTCATCATTCTAGGACCAACTTTATGATAATAGCAAATACCATGCTGTTATAAAAGAATCTCAAAATAATATAAGTGACGCATGAGAGACTAGCAAATTCTTCAAAATTAAGACACCACCGTGCTCTAAAAGATATAAGTGAAGCACTAGAGCAAAAACTATCAAGCTCAAAAGATATAAGTGAAGCACATAGAGTATTCTAACAAATTCTAATCAAATAGGCTTCTCCCAAAAGGTGTGTACAGCAAGTATGATTGTGGTAAACTAAAAAGAAAAAACTAATATAATACATGACGCTCCAAGCAAAACACATATCATGTAGCGAATAAAAATATAGCTCCAAGTAAAGTTACCAATGAACGAAGACGAAAGAGGGGATGCCTTCTCGGGGCTTCCCCAAGCTTAGGCTTTTGGCTATCCTTGAATATCTTGGGGTGCCACGGGCATCCCCAAGCTTAGGATCTTGCCAGCCTTTATTCCATAGTCCATAAAAGCTTTACCCAAAACTTGAAAACTTCACAACACAAAACTCAACAGGAAATCTTATAAGCTCCGTTACCGAAAGAAAGCAAAACCACCACATAGGGTACTGCAATGAACTCATTATTTATTTAATTTGGTGTTAAACCTACTGTATTCCAACTTCTTTATGGTTCATAGACTGAATTACTAGCCATAGATGCATTGAAATAAGCAAACAACACACGAAAAACAGAATCTGTCAAAAACAGAACAGTCTGTAGCAATCTGTAACTAACGCAAACTTCTGGAACTCTAAAAATCCTACCAAAATAGGAAGTCCTGGACAATTTGTTTATTGAACAGCATAAAAAAGAATCAACACAAAATCACGTTCCTGTGATTTAACAAAATTATATTCGTGCGTGCAAAGTTTCTGTTTTTCAGCAGAATCAAATCAACTATCATCGTAGGTTATCCTATAGGTTCTACTTGGCACAAACACTAATTAAAAGATAAAAACACATCTAAACAGAAGGTAGATGCAAGATTTATTACTAAACAGGAGGAAAAACAAAAAACATAAAGAAAAATTGGGCTGCCTCCCAACTAGCGCTGTCGTTTAACGCCCCTAGCTAGGCATAAAAGCAAAGATAGATCTAACGAGTGCCATCTTTGGCACTAAATTCATAAGTAGCACGCATGATAGATTCATAAGGTAATTTGACTTTCTTTCATGGAAAGTGCTCCATGCCTTTCTTTAATGGAAATTGGAATCTAATATTCCCTTCCTTCATATCAATAATCACACCAATCGTTCTAAGGAAAGGTCTACCAAGAAAAATAGGGCAAGAAAGATTGCAATCTATATCAAGAACGATAAAATCTACGGGCACCAAATTTCTATTTGCAACAATAAGAACATCATTGATCCTTCCCATAGGCTTTTTAATGGTGGAATCCGCAAGGTGCAAATTTAAAGAGCAATCATCAAGATCATGGAAACCTAGAATATCACATAAAGTTTTCGGAATCGTGGAAACACTAGCACCCAAATCACACAAAGCAAAACACTCATAATTTTTAATTCTAATCTTTATAATAGGTTCCCACTCATCATTAAGTTTTCTAGGTATAGAAACTTCCAAATTAAGTTTTTCATCATAAGATTGCATCAAGGCATCAACAATATGTTTGGTAAAAGCTTTGTTTTGACTATAAGCATGAGGAGAATTAACAATGGATTGCAACAAGGAAATACAAACTTTTAAAGAACAATTATCATAATAAAATTCCTTGAAATCCGAGAGAGTAGGTTCAACATTATTGGAAGTTGAGGATTCTCCAATCTCACTTTTACCAAATTTAGCATGAAGATCTAAAGACTCCGAATTTTTGGGACGCCTTCTAGGCAAAGTTGGTTCATCATCACTCCCATAATCATCAAAATTCATATTGGAAAACATAGATCTAATCGGAGACGCATTAATAACTTTAAGTTCCTCCTCATTATTTTCACATAATTTTTCTGGTTTAGCGGCCATCTTATTGACTAAGGTGGCTTGCTTGTCAGAAGTTTTGGCTATAGCATTTTCAAGCCGGGTAATTTGAGCGTAATCTCCATAGAATTCTTTGTTCATATCATCAAGCTCTTTATTCATAAAACCCAAAAAACTCTTTTGTTCCTTAAGCTCTTTTCTAAAGAAATTATTATGCTCAAATTGCAAATTCATAAAGCTTCTAATATTTGAGTCAATCTCATCCATCCTTCTGAGAAGGTGGTCAGGACCCTTAGGCGCGACCATAAGGTCAAACAAGCAAACAAGCACACAAAAGAAGGTAAGCAAAAGAGAGGAGGAGATTGGGAAAGAGAGGGCGAATTAAATGATAAGGGTGAAGTGGGGGAGAGGAAAACGAGAGGCAAATGGCAAATAATGTAAATGCGAGGGAGATGGGTTTGTGATGGGTACTTGGTATGTATTGACTTGAGTGAAGACCTCCCCGGCAACGGCGCCAGAAATCCTTCTTGCTACGTCTTGAGCTTGCATTGGTTTTCCTCAAAGAGGAGAGGGTGATGCAGCAAAGTGTAGCGTAAGTATTTCCCTCAGTTTTGAGAACCAAGGTATCAATCCAGTAGGAGGCTCCTCAAAAGTCCCACGCACCTACACAAACAAACTGAGAACTCGCAAACAACGCAATAAAGGGGTTGTCAATCCCTTCACGGCCACTTGCGAAAGTGAGATCTGATAAAGATAGTATGATAAGATAAATATATTTTTGGTATTTTATAATATAGATGCAAAAAGTAAAGATGCAAATAAAGGTAGATTGAAAGCAAATATGATAAGAGATAGACCCGGGGGCCATAGGTTTCACTAGAGGCTTCTCTCAAGATAACATAAGTATTACGGTGGGTGAACAAATTACTATCGTGCAATTGATAGAAAAGCGCATAGTTATGAGATTATCTAGGCATGATCATGTATATAGGCATCACGTCCATAACAAGTAGACCGACTCCTGCCTGCATCTACTACTGTTACTCCACATATCGACCGACTCCTGCCTGCATCTAGAGTATTAAGTTCATAAGAACAGAGTAACGCATTAAGCAAGATGACATGATGTAGAGGGATAAACACATGCAATATGATATAAACCCCATCTTGTTATCCTTGATGGCAACAATACAATACGTGCCTTGCAACCCTTTCTGTCACTGGGTAAGGACACCGCATGATTGAACCCAAAGCTAAGCACTTCTCCCATGGCAAGAAAGACCAATCTAGTAGGCCAAACCAAACTGATAATTCGAAGAGACTTGAAAAGATAACTCAATCATACATAAAATAATTCAGAGAAGATTCAAATATTATTCATAGATAAACTTGATCATAAACCCACAATTCATTGGATCTCGACAAACACACCGCAAAAAGAGTTTACATCGAATAGATCTCCACAAGAGAGGGGGAGAACATTGTATTGAGATCCAAAAAGAGAGAAGAAGCCATCTAGCTAATAACTATGGACCCGTAGGTCTGTGGTAAACTACTCACAACTCATCGGAGGGGCAAGGATGTTGATGTAGAAGCCCTCTGTGGTTGACCCCCCCTCCGGCAGAGTGCCGACGAAGGCTCCAAGATGGGATCTCGCGGATACAGAAGGTTACAGCGGTGGAAATTGTGTTTTCGGGGTACGTAGGTATATATAGGAGGAAGAAGTACGTCGGTGGCCACCCGAGGGGCCCACGAGACAGGGGGCTCACCCTACAGGGGGGCACGGCCTCCTGTCTCATGGCTTCCTCGGAAGCTTCTTTACTTGCACTCAAGCTCTCCGGATCAGGTTCGTTCCAAAAATCACGCTTTCGAAGGTTTCATTCCGTTTGGACTCCGTTTGATATTCCTTTTCTTCAAAATACTAAAATAGGCAAAAAAAAACAGCAATATGGGCTGGGCCTCCGGTTAGTAGGTTAGTCCCAAAAATGATATAAATGTGTAAAATAAAGCCCATAAACATCCAAAAGGGGTAATATAATAGCATGGAACAATCAAAAATTATAGATACGTTGGAGACGTATCAGGCCCCAGCCTGATTGCTTAAATGGCGCCTATGAAACATCCTCATGCCTCCAAATCCCCATCGTCCCTACCTCCAGAGCATCGTTGCGCAAGCCAACCACATATCACGTGGAGGTCGAGGAGCTGATGGCGGTCCATGGCGCGGTGGATGATGTGTGTGTTGACCCGGAGGAACACCTCGCCTCCGCCGCCGCCGACATGGTGCAGGCTCTGGCCCAGAAGAAGTGCCCCGGCGACTACTCCGCCCAGGACTTAACAGGTATGATCTGACCATCTAAATCTTACCAATACCACTTGCAATGGCTATGTTTTGTACGGTTGATGTATTAAGCACATTCGTGCCTTGTTTATTTCAGTACTGCACACTCTGTGATGTTCAAGTATTAACTGTTTAGTTCAATTTCACCAATAACAGCAACAAACTTACAATACATGACTCAGGATATCACTAGAGATGCTCTTATTTGCTATTTTTGGTGGATGCTACCCCTGTTCCACTTAACATGCCATTATCTGCTTTGGCAGCACCAGCCTTGTGATGTTTAACTCTGCCAATTGCATTTTTATCAGTACCGGCTTCAATGGCTATTAAGCCTGTTGCAATTAACAGTTGAATCCATTTTTAAACAGTAGTATTTCAATGTCTACAAACTTACAAAACATGACTTAGGATGTTGTTAAGCCTGTTGCAATTAACAGTTGTATCCATTTTTTAACCTGTCCCTTTGCTACCATGCTATTCTCCACAATGAAGATATACTACAGATGCTGCCCATTTGTTATTTTTTGTCGATGCTAACCCTATTGTACCTAACATGCCTATCCATGTACTTATGCAGGGCCATAACGGGTGATGCTGTTGTTTGCCGTCGAGGTTAGCCGCATCCCATGTCTTACATTATTTTACATCATTTGTGCAATTGCAGTTTGGCTTCTAATATTTACTTGCTTCTTGTACGTACACATGTCGGGGGCACTGATCCACGCTTTGACTCGAAGGAAGAGCTCGCCTCTGCCACCGCTAACTTTGGGCGGGCTCTGGCAAAGATGAAGTGCCCCAGCAACTACCTCTTAGGACTTACCAAGTACGAACTCACCAGTTCAATCTTACCAATACCAGTTGCAATTAATGGCTATGTTTTGTACGGTCGATGTCTTAAGCATCTTGTAGTAAACATGCCTAACACATTTTAGCTATTTTCCCTACCTTTTTATAGACAACTGGGCCATTATCTGCTCTGGCAGCACCTGCCTTGTGATGTTTAACTCTGCCAATTGCATTTTTATCAGTACCAGTTTCAATGGGCATTAAGCCTGTTGCAATTAATAGTTGTATCCATTTTTAAACAGTTGTATTTCAATGGCTACAAACTTATAAAACATGAATTAGGAGGCTGTTAATCCTGTTGCAATTAATAGTTGTATCCATTTTATAATATGTCCCTTTGCTATCGTGCTACTTTTTCGCAATGAAGATATCACTACAGATGCTGCCGTTTTATTACCATTTGTTATTTTTGGTGGATGTTCACCTTGTTGTAGTTAACATTTGCTTTCCATGTACTTATACAGGACTCCAATGGGCGATGATGTTGTTTGCCGTCGAGGTTAGCTGGATCCCATGTCTTATACACCAACTATTCCTAAATTTAAGTATTTTAGATATTCCAATATAGACTACATGAGGAGCAAAATGAGTGAATCTAGATTCTAATCTAAACTATATCTACAATTTATATACATCTGTATGTAGTTCATATTGAAATCTCTAAAAATACTTGCACTTAGGAATGTAGGTAGTTGTATTTTACATCATTTGTGCAATCTCATTTAGCTTCAAACATTTACTGGTTGCTTATAGGTACGTATATGAGCGGTACTGATCCACGCTTTGATCTTTGCGTATGTTGCAATGAGATATTCATGAACAAGCGTCAAGTAAAGGAAACTAAAAAGAGTGTTAGGAGAAACAAACGGGTGATGTGAATTAAGCTCTTTATTTACACTTTGTCCAAGACATCACTAAACTTTAGGATGGTAAGTAATATGTTACCTTTTCCCCTGCCCATAACAAGTTACTCTATTAGACCTCATGGTCTGATATTTTTTGTCTTTTCAGTGGTTTCCGAAGATATTTACTGATGATTACCTTACAAACTACATGACCGGAGTGGAGGCAACTAAGGTTAAAGTATCTAATTCATGGTACCATGATAATGCTCTAGAAGTCTTCCTAAAGGTGGTGAAGGATGAGCGGACGATCATCACAAGGGGTTGGACAAAAGTTGTTCGTGCCTATGGCAAGCAGGAAGGCGCATTATGGGCATTCCGCTTCTTCAACAACATCGACAGTCAAAATGATTTACACTTGTCTCTTCACCTTTACCGCTTGTAAATATTGTGGTTCCTCATAGTTAATTGCTGTCTAATCCTGTAATTACTGAACATATTGTACTGACAATTTTATTTATGGATTCGTTGTTGAACCATCATGCTGAGAATTTGAATTGCACGTTTCATATTTCAAAATTTCCAATTCGAATAATAAATTACAGCCACAAAATGTACAGGAACGAATATACGAAAATGTACACGTTGGCGTTAGTAGAGGCACTGCACACATTTTACATTCTTGAACTGTGTGCGATAACGTACCTATCACAAACATATCGGCAGATTAAATGTTGATGTCCATCTTTTTCACATGACTATAGCGGCCTAATCGTTTGGGATGTCTCTCTGATCAGAAACGTAACGTCAAGATGTAACATGTGGGACTGGTGCGTCTTCTCATACGTTTGTTCTATGGGGATTGTCACTAGCCGCTCGCCCATCCCCGACGGTTTCTAGGTCATGTGGGAAGGACCCCCTATCGCCCACACTCACTAGGCGACGGTTCCAAATGTCGTCGCGGAAAGGGGTTAAAAACCATTTGTATAGCACCTTGTTGTACCAGTGTATATGAAAGTGACAACATAGGAGACTCCCTATCATGAAGATCATGGTGCTACTTTGAAGCACAAGTGTGGTAAAAGGATAGTAGCATTGGTCCTTCTCTCTTTTTTATCATTTTTTTATTTTTTTTTGTTTTTTGCGCCCTCTCTTTTTTTGGCCTCTTATTATTATAATGTTATTATTATTATTATTCGTCCAGAGTCTCATCCCGACTTGTGGGGGAATCATAGTCTCCATCATTCTTTCCTCACCGAGACAATGCTCCAATAATGAAGATCATCACACTTTTATTTACTTACAACTCGGTACTTAGAACAAAATATGACTCTATATGAATGCCTCCGGCGGTGTACCGAGATGTGCAATGAATCAAGAGTGACATGTATGAAAGAATTATGAACGGTGGCTTTGCCACAAATACAATGTCAACTACATGATCATGCGAAGCAATATGACAATGATGAAGCGTGTCATAATAACGGAACGGTGGAATGTTGCATGGCAATATATCTCGGAATGGCTATGGAAATGCCATAATAGGTAGCTATGGTGGCTGTTTTGAGGAAGTATATGGTGGGTGTATGGTACCGGCGAAAGTTGCGCGGTACTAGAGAGGCTAGCAACGGTGGAAGGGTGAGAGTGCGTATAATCGATGGACTCAACATTAGTCATAAAGAACTCACATACTTATTACAAAAATCTATTAGTCATTGAAACCAAGCACTACGCGCATGCTCCTAGGGGACACTACAAAAAAAATACACTTCCATGATGATACGTGTTTATCACAGTAGGTCGCGTTTTTTATCATGCATGTACATCCATGACGATGTTATGACAGAATCAAGATAGTCATACCTGTGCTGTCGTAGAAGTGTCCATGACATTACCAAAATTATCATCACGAAAGTGTCCACTTCCATGACGATAAATCGCGCGCCACAGAAGTGTTTTCATCAAGGGTGACCGACACGTGGCATCCACCATAACGGAACGCCGTTAAGCTATCGGGTCAGGTTTTGGATCTGATAACCCGTTAACAACCCCGACCAATGGGGATTTTCCACATGTAAAATCATCATTGGCTGGAGGAAACACGTGTCGGCTCATCGTTGGGACAGATGTCATCCACTCATTGGACAGAAGGCGCCTATGATACGTTGACACGTGGCACGGCCCAACAGAGGCCCATTCCTGTGAAAAGGCCGGCCCGTTTGACTTGGTCAAAAGGTGGCGGGCCGGCCCATGGAAAGCCTGTTAATGGCCTGTTCGCATATAGCCCATTTACAGCCCGCTAACCCAAGGCCCGTTACACCCTATCAGAATTAGGCTCAGTAGCGTCATCTGGGCCATCCAATATGATTCCAGCCCGTTTTCACTTTTGGCCCATGTATGGCCCATGACGTCTTTCGGCCCATATGAGGCCCTATGTAACTCTTGGCCTATTAATGGCCCGTGGTGAAACTGGCCCGTAATGAATAGTGTATCACTTTACACCCATTAACGGCCCATGGTGAAACTAGCCCGTAATGAATAGTGTATCACTTTATACCCATTAACGGCCCATTATTCCGTTGGGCCATTTCCAGCCCATGTTATCTTTCGGCCTTCTCAGAGCCCATTTATTCTTGGGCTCATTTCCAGCATCATTTACTTATGGCCTGTTACTGTCATTTTCTGCTTGTGGGCCAAATTCAGCCCGTGGTTACAGTCGGCCCGTTTGTGGTACGTTAATACGTTGGGCCGTTTTCATAGCATCATCAAATACGGCCTATTAACGATGGCCCGTTATGGTCGGCCCATGAACGGATGATTCCAACTCTAGCCCGTTTACGGCCATAATGCGGCCTGTTATTGGCCCATGTTTGGCCAATCGATCATACGACCCGTATAAGGCCCATTGATGATACGGCCCGTAGAAGGCCCATTGTTTCTACGGACCGTGGAAGGCCCATTGTTTCTATGGCCCGTAGAAGGCCTACTGTTTCTATGGCTCGTAGAAGGCCCACTATTTCTATGGCCCGTAGGAGGCCCAGTGTCACTACAGTAAATATTAGCCCATGGTTATTGTGGCCTAGTTTTAAAAAATAGGTTATTGCAGCCACTAGCAAACCATGGAAAAAGAACTGCACTGACTATAAGCAAACAAATAAACAAGACAACAAGGAAATAAATAAGCAAGCAACTTATGCTAGGCTATCACGGCTATTACACATAATACATCCACTGGGTATCAAAGTTCGCCACCAGTGCAAATATAGGGAACAAAGCAGCATATAAACACCGCAGCAAAACAAGTCCAGAACTGAAACCACTTCAGAAGAGTTCAAGAAACAATATCCTGGGTACCCATAATGTTGGCAAGATGCTTAGCAAGCTTATTAACTTTCTCTTGTTTGGCGCTTAAATCCTCCAGCGGTTGTTGTTGCACAAGAAAGTTCGCATCTGAATTCTGCAGGGACTTCCTCAGTCTTTCGGCTTCTTGCCGCAGCACAACTGACTGATGCCTTTCAGCTTGTAGCCGAGACTGAAGAATCTGAAGTGATCCAGGCAGCGAGTTTGAAGATCTTGTGCGAGCGGTACTAGCCAGTAACTCGAACACTACATCAACGCGGGAGTGTGGGGTTTTCTCACTGTCTACAAGATCGTTTTTATCACCTTTCTTGGAGACCAACAGGGTTGTCTCACTATCTTGAACCTTATCTGCATTACTTTCTCTACCATTGCATAGTGGGGTGCTCTTCTCCAATATTCTGTTTGCATACTACAAGAGAAACAAGCAGACACATCACAGGTTTAGCTTGTAGTATATGAAACTCATTTTGGTAAACCAGTTCAGTAGTAAGGTGGACAGGATAACAACATGAAACAAACATATATCTATGTACTGTGGTCACTGTATTGTCCATATCATTCTAGTTTATGTTCCCTAATCAAGATAGAAACACAGTTCAACTCATATATTTTTAAGACACATCAGCATAGACAGAATATAAGTGTGAGAAACTACACAGCATTGGCAGCACTTGTAATGTGCATCACATGAGAACATAACTGTTTATACAACTTAAACTGAAATCAACATAGAGCAAGAAGTTAGAACAGCAATCCAGTTAAAGAAATAGGTTTAAAACATACCTGTTGCGCCATTGGAGTTTTAATTGGATCCTTCAAATTCGAAAGTAGTTGGTATGAGTAAATACAGTGATGCAACAGCAAAGGAGTATGGACCATAGCTACGGAATCAGACCTGAGAACAGTTGCGCTTCTGCTTTAAACGTGGAGTTTGGGTTAGCTGTGGTGGTCTTCATGCTTTGGGCACTGCAGTAGCTTTACAAACTGCTCGTGTGGGGGTACTCTGTGGTGGACATGGTGCTTTGTCAACTATAAGTGGGTTACTATCCCCTGGGGTTGCGGTTAGATGGGTTGTAGCTGGTTCTCTGCCCAACGGTGTAAGTGTGCAATCTAGAAGAGTCTTGATTATGTGTGGTGGGGCTAGTTTGTGGGCCAGTACAACCATGGTTCTATCTGCATCGACGGGTAGCACTGTCTTTTGTGAAGAACGGGTTTTTGCTCCCTTAGATACTGCCATCACCCCCTCCAATTCAAATGGCTGATAAACAAGAAAAGAAATTGAACGTACAGACATTGTATGATAGACAGATGTGGTAATTCACATATATGTTGTCTAACCAAACAGGACAGCATGACACAATTTCACATATATGATGCCTAACTAAACAGGATAGCATGACACAGTTTCAGATATATGATGGATAACTTAACAGGATATAATGGCATAATTCAACATATGATGAGTACCTAAACAAGATGACATGACAAAACTATATGATGTCTTTCTAAAATAGGTTGGGATGAAATAATTCACATACATGTTGTCTAAGTATACAGGATGGCATGATATAATTGACATAATTGATTCATATACTAAGCAGCTGGCACTCGCATGTATGATCTCTAAACTAAGCAGATAGAATTCAACATTGTGCATATGATGTCTAAACTAAGCAATGCAAGACACCATATGCATCATATGAGAAATATAAACATTGCAACATAGGGCATACACCTCATGTGGGATATAGGACTGGTCATCTATCTCTGAATCCTCCTCTGAGGAGCTCCCTGTAACCATCGAGATATATGCTTCAACGGTACCATTGCCTGCTCTGAAGACCTTGTTTTCACTCCAGATTATTCCATAACCGGCTCAAATGGCTGATACACATGAAGAGTAGTTCAATATACACAGATTGTCGACAAATGGAATACGTAATGAAAAAAAGATGGCATGAGATAATTCACATATATGATGCCTGGCTCCATGGCAGTGCATAATTCACATATATGATAACTGGCTGAAAAACATGGCATTGCATAATTCACATATCTAATATAGAAAGCAAACAGGAGGCATTCACACAAAGCATGTCTAATCTAAGCAGATGGCATGGCAATGCAAGACACCATATGCATGATATGAGCAATATAACCCAGCCAAGTTAGAGCATGCACCTCGGGGGGGGGGGGAATACGACTGGTCATCTCTCTCTGAATCCTCCTTTGAGGAGCTATCTGTAACCAGCAAGAAATCTGCATCGACAGGTAGCACTGACTGCTCAGAAGACCTTGTTTTCACTCCAGATTTTCCCATGACCGACTCAAATGGCTGATGCACAGGAAGAGTAGATGAATGTATAAACATTGTTGACAAATGGAATACATTATGGAAAAAAATATGGCACGATACAATTCACATATACGATGACTGGCTAAACAGGATGGCATTGCATGATTCACGTATATGATGCCTGGCTAAAGAAGATGGCATTGCATAATTCCCATATACTCCCTCCGTTCCTAAATATTTGTCTTTTTAGAGATTTCAAATGGACTACCACATACGGATGTATATAGACATATTTTAGAGTGTAGATTCACTCATTTTGTTCCGTATGTAGTCACTTGTTGAAATCTCTAAAAAGACAAATATTTAGGAATGGTGGGAGTATGATATAGAAACCAAACAGGTGGCGTTCACACAAAGCAAATCTAAACTAAGTTGATGACATATAAGGTGTATAATGTAAGCAATGCAAGGCGCCATATGCATGATATGACCAACATCAGCATGCCAGGTTAGAGCAAACACCTCAGGTGGTAAACAGGCATGGTCGGCTCCTTCTGAATCTCCATCTGAACATTTATCTTCCTCTGGAATACAATCTAGAAATGCAGGAGGGGGGCCACTTCGCCCACCATGGAGCAGCGTCTGCATGACATTATATTCGCACGCAACGGTCTTCTCTTTTTCTCTACATGTTTAGTACGATTGTGTACAATATCTGACATGCATAATAAAAAAATAGTTAGATTTTGTAAGGCCTAAGGGGTGCATGCAAAAATCAAGACTGATGGTAGCAAACGAGTGGATGGATCCAAAACTAATGATAGCAGGTAGATTATAGCTTCAGTTTAAAAAGATACACAATGGATCATCTACTATTTGTTGCCCACCCAACATGAACCACATAGAAGACCCCAGATGAACCAGATAGTAGACAAATACTATTCATTGCTGGCTCGATATGAGACCCATGGCCAATTCAAAACTCAAGATTGAACGATAAAGTAGCAGGTAATAATAACCAATGTATAACGTAAGCAAACACGAAAGACTGCGACCTCTCTTCCGGAACTGTGTAGTCCTCAGGTTCATCTGCTCAGTCGATGATGGTAATGCAGTTGGTGTGGCTGCCGCCAATGGGGAAGATGATCTGAGGCGGCGAAAGAAAGTCTGCAGGGGGATCTCTGCTGCAGTGAACGCTTCTATTGATGGTGCACCTCAGGTTGGGTGGATGACGGCATGGCAGGAGCAGGACATGACACACAAAGTTTTCTTTGACGCCTATCTGAAAATGAAGTAAATCTGTAAGGGCTCCATAGAATTGGAGGATTCTATAAACCCAGGGACAGGAAAAACACAGGAATAGGATAGGAATGCACGTGCAAAACAGAGCATTTGGAAACATAGGATTTCAGTCAACCTCGGTGTTTGGCTCACATGAATTGGAAGAACAGAGGAATGGAGAAACAAAGTGATGCGACGAGTGTACAACCTCTTTGGCATAGCCTTGTGGACCTCAGAATCATTGGGTTGGACATGGAGGATAGTGATGATGCTAGTGTGACTGTCGGAGGCGGGGAAGAAGATCCGAGGCCTCTGGAAATGGCGCCAAGGGTACTGCTCTGCTGTGATGGACGGTTTTGTCGTTGGAGCAGCTCCGCTATGGTGTACGGCAACGAGGCTGAAGCATGACAAGACATGAAACATTAATCTGAAGTGGGACCCTAATATCATCTGCAATAGATGATGTAAAATACATCACCAAAAAGTGCTAGATGTAAAACGCATCAGCCGCGCATAGGCCGCTCCGACAGATATTGTAAGTACTGTTCACTCTGAACTTAACTGAAGAAAATGAACTTCAGAGTTGAACCTGAATTTTACTGTCGAAACTGATTGAACTAGTAACAGAGCATTGCAATAGATGTTTAGGGCGTTCGATCACTAGTAGCAGAGAAGCAATGATCTAAATCAGCAGACGCTCGAGCAGGGAACGCACTAGCAGAGAGCAAGTCGTGCAGTAGCACTGCGAGCGAGTGCTAAAGCAACAACTCCTATAGCTGCCGAAGGTCGTGCAGCAGCAGCAGCAGCGCAAGCGAGCGAAAGAGCAGAGCAGCAACACGAACGAAAGCAGGAGCAGTGTAGCAGCGTGATCGACAGCAAGAACAGAGTCGCAGCGCGAGCTAGAGCCAGAGTAGCTGCAGCTAGTGTCATTGTGGAAGTCACTGCCAAGGAAGCAACCACATGGGGGAGAGACGTCATGGATGATGTGGCCAGCAACGGCACCGTCGATGGAGACACGCCATGTCTGCTCAGTATCGAGCACCGGGAGCCCGGTGAGATCGAATAAAAGATAAAATGCAGCAGTGAATGCAGAACCTCCTTGGTGGCGCCGAGTTGGCCTCGGCTTCATCGGAGGAATTGGTGAGGGTGCTGCAGTTCCTGTGGGGCAGGTCAAGACGGCGCTGTGGGGATTGAGGTGGCGCGATAGACGAGGCGAACATCGGGGCAGCTCCTTGGAGGTGGAGGACGGGGCGGCTAATCCATCGGGACGACGAGATCGACAATGGATCCTCATCCGGTGCGGTGGATGAGGGACGGCGAGCTGTTGCGGTGGACGACATAGTCAGGTAAGAGTCTCCGGCTGGGCGGCGGTCGGGAGGCCGACGGAGGAGCATGGGGTTTCGCGGGTTTTGGCGGCCTCGGTGTACGAATGGGGGGGCGAAGGGGGAGGGGGGAGCCAAGCTTAGGGACGCGCTTGTCCGAAATGTAGGGTAAGTTACCAGCATACCCCAACCGGTTTTGACACCACGATGTGGAGCTTCATTTCTGGCTGAGGGGTAGAAGGGGGATTTCGCATGTATGGGCTGTGGGAGCGATTTCGGATGAGGAGGGAGTTCTCGCACGCATCCAAATTTCAGGATAACAAGGTGCGGTGCGGGTTGAAGAAGCGGGAGTTTCAAAGCAGGTGAGACAAAAGATACTCGAGCTTGAAAATTTCGGGATAACAAGGTGCGGATTCCTTGTTCGGCAGAACAAACTTAACGTGTAAAAAACCAATTCATACAAGACACAAGAGAGTCATGTCCCCTTTTACTATATTTCTATAGATGCCATTGAAAAAACTACAAGAAACATGTAAAAAAATCGGGAGAACAAGATTACCCTGCACAGTACCAAATCGATTCGCACTTCCCTCAACAACAACAAAAAACAAATCAATTCCCACCAAAGAAAGAGTAATGTGCATTTTTATATGATTACAGATGCCATGATCTTGAATTTCAATTTTTGAATCCATGTTATGTTGAATTTGAATATATCGTTAGGTGACCTTGCGGTTTATAATTGATGTAGTTGTACATTTTGATCTTCCATCATATATGAACATTTTACTCCACCATGTGAACATATATATTATCATCTACCATATGGACTAAATTTGAATCATTTTCCTTATTTGAATACGATTGTTGTCAAGTTATACAATAATTTAAATATTATCTTGATAAAAAACATGCATGTAGCAGTAATCATATTTCACTATGAACTACATGTACCATACACTCTCCATTTCAAATATTTGTATCCATTTTATGTTGAATTCAAATCATAGTACATTATTGGTCTAGGTAGCGAGATGTTCGGGATAATCTAAACCCTGTTTTCATACGTATAATTTTTGGCTGAATTGGAACAAGCTTTGGTATAAGCTTCTTGCAAAACCGGAGATTCTCTCAACAAGCCTCGTGGTTCTGAGAGGGAACGTGTCACCTTTGTGTGTGAAACGATATACGCTGCCTCCCCCCTGATTTTATTTACAGAGGCAACATAGAACTATATGAGTGCCCTGTTAAATTTTGGAATTATTTCGGGTTCATTTGGCCTTTTATACATTAATTGAGTTCTGGACTTTTAATGTGCATAATCTAAATATGAATTGCATGCACATGCTCCGGTGCACCAAAGTGGGTTGAAAAATCACATGTGTGTCCTTGGTTGAATTTCTAGGTCCCATGGAAGAAATGAGAATGAAATTCAAACATCTGGGCGTCATGACTCGGCCAAGAACATCGAGAAACTTAGATTTTAAATTCATGTAAATCCAAAACTCGCCTGGAAATCATGAAACTTGGCATGGTGTCATGTCATGGCAGTAACATGTTGTTGTAAAAAATTGGGCCGATTTGGAAGCTCGTGGTTCTAAGAGGGAACGTGCCACCTTTGAGTGTGAAACGATATACGCTGCCCCCCCCCTTGAGTTTCTTAACAAAGGCAACATAGAACTACATTAGTGCCCTGTTAAATTTTGGAATTATTCCGGGTTCGTTTGTCGTTTTTATACATTAATTGAGTTTCTGTTCATTTAATGTGCATAAGTCAAATTTGAACTACAAGCACATGCTCTCGTGCACCAAAGTTGGTTGAAAAATCACATCTTGTGTCCTCGGGTGAATTTCTAGGTCCCATGCAAGAAATGAGAATAAAATGAAAACATATGGGCATCGTGGCTCAGCCGAGAACATTGAGAAACTTGGTTTTAAAATTCTTGTAAATCCAAAACACGTCTGAAAATCATGAAACTTGGCATGGATGTCATGTCATGGTACTACCATGTTGTGGTAAAAAAATTGGCCGAATAGGAACAGATTTTGGTATAAGCTTCTTGCAAACCGAAGCTTCTCTCAAGAAGGCTTGTGGTTCTGAGAGCGAACGTGCCACCTTTGAGTGCGAAACGATATACGTTGTCCCCCTTGAGTTTATTTACAAAGGCAACATAGGACTACATGAGTGCCCTGTTAAATTTTGGAATTATTCCGGCTTCGTTTGGCCTTATTTACACATTAATGAGTTTTGGTCATTTAATGTGCATAATTCAAATTTGAACTACAAGCACATGCTCCCGTGCACCAAAGTTGGTTGAAAAATCACATTTGTGTCCTCGGGTGAATTTCTACTCCCTCCTTCCATCTATATAGGGCCTAATGCATTTTTTCAAGCCTAACTTTGACCAAACGTTAGAGCAATAATATATGACATGCAACTTACACAAAGTATACCTTCAAATTGTATGTCAAAGGAGCTTCCAATAATATAATTTCATAGTATACATCCCATGTGCTATTAATCTTGTCAATAGTCAAAGGCTGTCTTGAAAAACACATTAGGCCTATATAGATGGAAGGAGGGAGTAGGTCCCATGCAAAAAATGAGAATAAAATTCAAACATCTGGGCATCATGGCTCGGTCAGAACATTGAGAAACTTGGTTTTAAATCATGAAACTTGGCATGGTGTCATGTCATGGTAGTACCATGCCATGGTAAAAAATTGGCCGAATAGGAACAAATTTTGGTATAAGCTTCTTGCAAATCGGAGCTTCTCTCAAGAAGGCTCGTGGTTCTGGGAGGGACGTGTCACCCTTCGTGTGCATAATTCAAATTTGAAATACAAGCACATGTTCCAGCGCACCAAAGTTGGTTGAAAAATCACATGTGTGTCCTCAGGTAAATTTCTAGGTTCCATGCAAGAAATGGGAATGAAATTCAAAATTCTGGGCGTCGTGGCTGGGTTGGAAACATTGAGAAACTTAGTTTTTTAATTCCTATAAATCCAAAACACGCATGAACATAATGAAACTTGGCTTGGTGCCATGACATGGCACCAACATGCTGTGGTAAATTTGCAGTCCGATTTGCGAAGGCGCACACATTAACAATCAACAAAGTCATTTTGGAACAAGTGCTGTCACGTTACAATCAGAAACACAAGTATTATTAAAACCGTGGGCGTTCTACTTACTAGTACCATTTACGTGCCGCCACGCGTCCCCATTTTTTATTACCTAGGAGGCGCCGTGCAGGGTAGCTATTTGAGTACGAGAGGCGTGCAATCAGACCCCTGCGCATGCTTATCGGGAGGAGAGCCCTTTGACCTCCATCTGCCGTCCACCTCTCTCCCAAGGTCTCCATTAATGGCGCCCGAGCCTCTGTTTAATGGCGTGGCTATGTCTCACTCGACTGAGATTTAAGAGAGAAAAAAGAAAATCTGAAAGCCCGGATCTTGATGTAAGATCCGACGGACCTATATAGCATCTACTGCGACTTATAGCAAGACTGATGAATATATAAGGACGATTAATTTATTTTTTGATGAAAGAACGTCTTGCCCCTTCCGATTTTCATTACTGAAAACCACCACAATTCACAAGAAGTTCAACACAACTCCAGCCTAACACGAAGGACTAAAAGCTACCAGATTGAAATCGCAACATCCCAAGAGGCCAACAAAGACCAAACATCCGCGCTAGAACCCAACATTTCACAACCGACGACACAATCCACATCCTAAACCGATTATTACATCAAAAGAAACCAGGAAACTGAAGGAAGCCTAGCAGCAACTAGAAGAACAGCAACGCCAGGGTCGCCACAGCAAGAGTTTTCTTCATTCCAGCCTCGCAACATTGATCTTCCATAGAAATATAAGGACGATTAATTGTCTTACATAATTAGAAAGATAATTTAAAAAGCCAGATGCGGCTACGCCCGAAATACACAAGGGCAAAAGAAGAAGGAAGACAACGATCTGGCTAGCCGATCTCTACTTTCTTGATATGTTGCTGCAGGCTGCGAGAACTAGTCTCCGCGGCGAGCGGCGATGAGCTCTTTCGTGTCCTCAAGACGCTGCTTGAGAACATCCACGGATTCCTCCACCAGCCTTTGGTGCTCATTGCGGAGCATGTCATTGTCGTCCATAAGTTTCTTGACGATGACGCCGGTCCTCTTCTACAAGGCACTAGTCACCTCCTGCTGGTCTGCACTTCGGAGGATCTTCTCCCTCAGCAGGTCACGCTTGGCCTGTAGCCTCTCATTGCCCTCCCTTAGTTGCCGGATGACGCTGGTAGCCTGTTCAAACGAGGCTTTCATGTCGTCCTGCAACCTCGCCCAGCCGGAGATCTGATCCATCTGGCTATGGACGATCGCATGCATGCGCCTGTAACAGTCGTCGCCTCCCCGCGAGAAATTTTCCCAGGCCGTCGCGGCGCAGCGGGACATCTCTGCTGCTTCCGCGGTGCGGCCAGACCAGTCTGCTGCATCGACAGTGCGGCGGGACCTTCGTGCTGCTTCAGCAGCGCGGCGGGACCTCTGTGCTGCTACTTCCGCGCGGCGGGACATGTTGACTGCTCTCGCAGTGAGGCGGACATCTCTCGTGCTTCCGCTTCCATGCTCGCCTCTCCCTGGTGGCAATCTCTCGACCCAGAACTCACGCTGGCCATGGCAGATGCAAGGGAAGGATGCTGAATGACTTGTTTGTTTTTGTGGATGAGGAGTTGAGCAGGAATGTGCAGTCATCTTGGCATACTAGTATTTATAACCGAGTACTAATACGCTCCTAAGTGGGAAACCGTTTAGGTTGTGATCAGTGTGAACAGGTATGCAATTCAATATAGCATGGTACTAATACGCTCCTAAGTGGGAAACCGTTTAGGTTGTGATCGGTGTGAACAGGTTTGCAATTCAATATAGCGTGGAGTAATTTGGAATGTGACGAGACGCAAGCTCAAAATTTATTGACGGTTCTAGTTTCGAAGTGCGGCACTATTCCCGGATGGAGTAGTTCTTTTTCTACTCCCTCCTTTCCGGTTTTATAGGGCTTATCTCAAAATTTTAGTTTTTCCATTTTATAAGGCTCAATTTGGTTGTTCCCCAACACATGTTCAGATTCCAAGGTGCATTAAATCATTGCATGCAAGTATTAAGAGAAAATTGACCAATGCCTGTACTTTATGCATGCATGCATTGCAGTTAATGCATTGATAAACATAATTTTTTGAGAAAAACAAGAGCAATAATTAGGTGCTTCTGCAAACTAGAAAAAATATTCCACCACTCACCATCTTGGTTGGTGAGATTTTTGAATTAAGCCCTATAAACCGGAAAGGATGGAGTACTGTTGTGTACGTGCAATAACTGGCACCGTCATATACATATCTTACGGTTAAAGGGGCGTTTGATAGGAATAGCCGCGTGGCGAGCTCTAGGCTAGTCTTTTTTCAGACGCATTAAACCTATCTATCGGGACTTCTCGCACGCACCATCATGCCACCCACAAAACTTGTACTCTGAGTTTAGTACTCCCTCCGTCCGGAAATACTTGTCATCAAAATGAATAAAATGGGATGTATCTAGACGTATTTTAGTTTGAGATACATATCTTTTTATCCATTTTGATGACAAGTATTTTCGGACGGAGGGAGTACGTTATACAGGAAGAGAAGAGGTGCACGCACGCACTCGTCCTCTCACACACGCGTCTGTTTTTTCTCGAAAAGGAGGATGATGACCCCCGGCCTCTGCATCTGGGAGTCACACACGCATCTGTAGCTACGAATTGTAGTGTTCTCAACCATCCGATTGGCTCTATCATGGATGTACCTATATACTAAAACATGTCTAGATACATCTATATTTTGACAAATGGAAGGCATGTATTGTGGAACGGAGGGAGTGCTTGTCATCAAAATGGATAAAAAGGGACGTATCTAGAACTAAAATACGTCTACATACATCTCCTTTTATCCATTTTGATGACAAGTAGTACTTCTTACCCAAAGGAACTTTATATCCAACAGACACAAAATATCCGTTCGACTGTTGGAAATTACTGATCTGATGTCGAAGTAATTGCTGCATCGCCACCAAAACCCACCATTTCTTAAGCTAAAGTAGACCAAGGTAATCCCTATATTAGCATATTACTAAGATAAACAGAAGGCACTGTAGAAACATTTAGGACGTGAGCTTGTCAATCTGAATGTGGAGGGACACAAGCTTAGCCCCGGCCAGCAGCTTGGGCGGAACTGTCAAGAAGGTCAGCTCTTGCACGTCGACGTCGCCGGGATCCTTGCTGCTTGTCACCTCCATTTCCACCTTGACGGCGTCGGTCGTGCCTTTGGGCTCCCCCGGCGGGCCGTTCGCCCACAGCTTGGCCACGTAGTGCGGCAGTGGGGACGCCCCCGCTCTGATGCAGACGACCGACACGGTGATAGGCGCGCCGATGTCGAGCATGCCGCCGACCAAGAAAAACGCGCGGCGGTCCTCCTCCGCGAACAGCAAGAGCCGTGGCTCCGACAGTGGCACTTGCAGCTGGAGCACCTTGCCGTACTGGATCCTGTGCACGGGCATGGATGCGCGGTGCTGATGTGGTGGTAGAGCGCCGGCGGCGGGCCTTCGTAGCCGCAGACGGGCACGGGGCATTTGCAGGGCGCGAGCGGACACACGCTCTGGTGATCGGCGAGCTTGTGGTAAGTGACGTAGAGCCCACAGCCTTCGTGCGGGCACTCCACCCTCACCGACGAAAGGACGGAGTCCACCGCCGTGTTCCGCACGTCGAAGCCACCGCCGCGCTCGCACTTCTGGCACTGCCGCTGGTTCCCGGGCGCTCGACACGGCAGTCCGCGCAGGCCAGGTGCCCTCCCTTGCACTGCAGAAATCAATCGAACAACACATCAATCAAGAAACCTGCACCTTGCTCAATCAGCCGAACGGACGAGGTGTATTCGAACCTCATACACTGGAGGCGTCAAGGGGCGGAGGCACAAGGGGCAGTGGAGCACGGTGAGGTCCATCGAGACCTTAGAGAGCTCCATCATCGGGTCCTGTTCGGTCTGCATGATCTCGCCCTCCTCGTGCACAACCATCTCTCAACTTGGGCCGGGGTATTACAAAGCTTTACCGTCACATATTTTATACTACTTCAAGGTGCATTAAATCAACACATGCAAGTATCAAAAGGAGAGTCACGGCATGCATGCATGCGTTGTAATTAATGCATCGGTAAACGCAAATTATTGAAATATATCGAGTGCAGTGCTTTGATGTGTCGCGTCAACTCGTACATCAACGAGAAGTTTGATTATCCTCTCCCTCGCGGACTTAACTGCACCTGCCTTTGGCTGTATGACAGGTTGGCCACACACCTGTCGGGCCCACCTGTCATACACGCAAAGGCAGGAGCGTCCCTCCCTCGCCCATGAGCGTGGTGGCTGGCAAGACTAGGAGAAGCTTTCGCTACACGCTCTCCCTCCCGCACGCGGTGGACATGCAGCAGTTCAATCGGTGTCAGATGGCCAGAAGCGTACTGTAGTACTCCTCCAGTGCAGTAGTACTCCATCATTGTTCGACTTCCCGAAGAGGCGAAGAGCCAAGCGCAGCCCGGACGCTCGTGTGGCAGTTTCATGTGTAGAGTAGTCTAGGATAGCGTGTACCATGCCTGTAAGCTTAAAATCGTTGGGGTCGGCTCCATGCTATGTGGCCGTCTCGAAGCTTTAAAAAAAATTAAAATAGTCTTCTGGCCCTACCTGTCACCCTGGTGATTGTAGTTTGCACGCTCATCTGGTCAAGACAGGAATATATATTTTAATTTGTTTTTTTTCGAAAAGGGGGGACTCCCCGGCCTCTGCATCAGAACGATGCATACGGCCACATATATTTTAATTTGTGGTGGGTAAATGTTAGAGGTTGCAGCAAATATATTGTACACTGCGGGTCTTTCAGCCAAGTTTAGAGGCAAGCATGTGGGGCCAGTGCTATGATGTGTCGCGTCAACTCGTATAATGAGGAGAAGCTTGATTTTACTACACGCCTTCTCCCTCACCCATGCGCGCGGTTGCTCGCAAACGAGGACAGGCTTTTGCTTAGTAGTACTTCTACAACAAGCTATCCGTCCCGCTCGTGGTGGACGGACATGCAGCAGTGGATTCGACATCATTGTTCGTCTTCTCGAAGAGGCGAAGAGCCAAGCGCAAACCGAACGTTGCAGTTGCGAACATTGGAGCACGCATATAGCCAGGCTCTTGCATGAGACAAAATTGCTATGTGAGCCCACTATTGTACTAGTACGTACAACTACTTGCTAGTATAGCCCTGTAAACCAGAAAGGAGTATTTGCTCTTCTAGAGATTTCAACAAGTGACTAGACTACACCGAGACGGAGTACATATGGAGCAAAATGAGTGAATCTGCACCGTAAATAAATACGTACTAGTTCTATCGTTTTCCTCTCCGAGGTGCACAATATTGAGTATACTGACTAGTCTCTTTTTGACACGCATTTACGTTTTTTTGACACAGTACAGACGCAAGCGCTCATATACACGCGCATACACTCACCCCTATGAACGCACACACGCACGGCACTATCATCTTGAAATTTACGAAGTCACCATAGGCACCTCGTCGTCGACGGGTCCATAGGTGCTTGAATGCCAAGGAGGGAGAGGGTAGCGGTTCCCGAGACGTTGAACGGTCAATGATGCATCCTCAATTACATGCAGAGGGAATTAATTGGAGAAGCAGAATAGAGCCAGCACGATGTGAATGCAACAGAGTTTGGACTCTCATATAATAAAGGCGCCCCACCACTCCAATCCATCTACTCCCAAGTCTCTGCGCAACACTGCTCACTCCAATCCAAGACCAAGTGACCAGAAGCCACAAGCACCTATGGAGGCGATGGACGCGAGCGGCAGTCGGCTGTGCCAAATCATCCAAGGCGCCGGCCTGCGGCCCCGCACCGCGCAGCGTTTCCAGACGGTGCTGGCGACCGCAGGCATCGTAGCCCTCGCCGACGCCGGCTTCGCCTCTCGCATGGACGACATGATGGTCAACTCCATCCGCAAGTTCACCGCCGTCAAGAAGCGCGCGGACGACCTTGCCGTACTGCTCCAGCCCAGGCTCCTCATTGCCTGCCACCCTCATCGGCCTCCATGGTGACGAACTCTTTCAAGCCCTGGTGGCCCTGCAGGTGCCGGAGGTCGCGACGAAGAATGTGCACCTCGAGGCCGCGCTCGCCGCGCAGCGCCTCGCCATGCAAGAAACCGTCGACCTGCACATCCACGTCTACGAGGAAATCGTCTACATAGGCCACTACAAGGCAAGCGAGGACAGAAAGACGTTGGCCTTCTTCCAGCGGCTGGAATCTTTGGACGCCATTGTTCAGAAGCACGTCGACCTGGCCACGAAAGCCGCTGCTACTTAGGCGCCGTTCGGTGGGCCGGCGCCCTGAGTCGAGGAGGTGGACATCGTCGATGGATGCATCTCTTCTTCTTGCCTCCTGTAACCAGCACTGCATCGCCTCGTGGCCTTAATGTTTTATTAGTATAGTACTCCCTCCATTCCCAAATATAAGTCTTTCTAAAGATTCCAGCAAGTGACTACTACATACGGAGCAAAATGAGTGAATCTACACTCTAAACTATGTCTACATACATCTGTATGATGTATTCCATTTGAAATAGTATCTAAAAAGGCTTATATTTATGAACGGAGGGAGTATATGGCATTTTTATTCCAGTCGTAACGTTTTCACTGTGAGGTGGGGCCGCAGTTGAGCAAACCCACCCCGCCCACCGGGCGTCGGCCGAGTTTAGAATTAGAAGAGAGAAACGAGGGAGGAGAGCTAGCTGTAGCACGGACGCTGTTGTCAGATGGGACTCGTGTTTATAGAATAGGAGTACTGAGCACTCGTGCCTCTTTTTTTGAGGGAAAAATTAGTCGTATGTCTAGTACCACTAGTTGGGTGCGTGCGACCTATAGCTGTCATCACTTTAGGTCTCCTTTTCGAACCGCGGCTACGCTTCACAGTACATATTTTTTCACGCATTTATCCTCCTATATGTACTCCTAGGCTATTTCCACGTGCTCCCATTCGCCGACATGTGGGACATAGAGCATCTGGGTCGTAGTGCATGCACGACTCGGAGCATATGCCGGGGTACTTTACATTTCAGACCTCACGAATTACATGCAAACCCCCCGCAGAAGAATAAATAAATGAATGAATTACTACATGAAACCGGATTATTTTCGTGGAAACCGGAGCACGTTCATTAAATTTTGGACATAACACGTTTATAAAAAATGACCGGACCTAAACCAGTCTAAGGGCCTCTTTGATTTTTCCCGCAAAAAAGGGCCTCTTTGATTCGCAGGATACTGAAAACACAGGAATGGGGAAAGTATGATGGCGATGAACCGAGACGAGGAGAACTCTAACTCAGTTAGAGGTTAGAGTTAGATTCTAACCCTGAACTAACTCTAAACCAAAGAGGTGTATGGATGGCAGGGTTAGATTGACAATAAATGCTCTATCTCAATCATTTGACTACTTTGGACCCTATTTCCTGCCGGATTTGGAGGGTGCTTGGATACGTTTTAGTTCCATGACTAAAAGTAGTGGGACTAAAACTTGCTAGCCTCACCCATGCTTGGATCCAAATACTAAAGAGACTAAAATCAAGTTAATGAGCATTTATTATCCTCCAAACCCTCCAATCCAGAACTCGCCTGTGTTAAAGGAGAGGAGTTAAATGAGGAGAGAGAGGACTAATCCACATTTTAGTAGGGGTACCCCTGACTAAAATTTTTTAGTCTCAAGACTAGTTTTAGCCCCTCTTTAGTCAGGGGTGCTTGGAACTTTAGCCTCTTAAAGAGACTATTTTTAGTCAGACTAAAATAAGTCCCTTGGATCCAAGCACCCTCTTGGTGTGGCCGGCTCTTCTGTGGCCTCCTCCCGCTCACAATTGACATAAACGAACCATCTATACAAATCAAGCATGCAAAACATGATAATTTTTACTTTGTCCATACAAATGAGATATCCCACTTAAACATACAAGTCGTCAGTCAAGCTTCACAAAATAAAAAAACACTTCATGAAACAAAGAATGAGCTAACTCATCACGGAAGTCATTCACGATAGGGAGGGAGCCCGGAGCCCCTCACGCACCAAGGGAGGAGCTCGCCATCGTCGCTCTGGAGGAAGGCTCTGTAGAGCCCAAGCCCCGGAACCCCTCCGACGCCGGCCCTTGCGAGTTGAGGTCGACACCGGCATGGATAGCAGGGCCGCTTGCCGCCGACTGGGAACTAAATCTTTGGGCCTCTAGAAATAATGCAAGCCTGTAACTAAAATACCTAGAAAGGTGAACTGAATCTTTGGGCCTCTAGAAATAATGCAAGCCTGAAACTGAAATACCTAGAAAGGTGAACTGAATCTTTGGGCCTCTAGAAATAATGCAAGCCTGAAAGTGAAATACCTAGAAAGGTGAACTGAATCTTTGGGCCTCTAGAAATAATGCAAGCCTGAAACTGAAATACCTAGAAAGGTGAACTGAATCTTTGGGCCTCTAGAAATAATGCAAGCCTGAAATTGAAATACCTAGAAAGGTGAACTGAATCTTTGGGCCTCTAGAAATAATGCAAGCCTGAAATTGAAATACCTAGAAAGGTGACCTGAATCTTTGGGCCTCTAGAAAGATTTATTACCTCCTCAAGCAGCATCAAACAATTCCATGCGTGCACCACAAATCTATACCAAGTTTGATCAGGATCTACTTTTCCAAATCAGAATTAGCGCTAGAGCAAGCAAGATCAATGATATGGCCGTGAGACAGAGAAGGAACGAACAAACTCACCCCTCTCGCGACCTCCCTGGTAGATGCGCCGCCGCCGCGCACGACAGAGGGAGAAAAACGACTGGTGAAGGGGGAGCGGGGCGACCTTCGAAGGCCGGAGGGAGAGGGCGGCCGGAGTAGGGCGGCGGAGGCCGGAAGGAGAGGGCGGCCGGAGGAGAGAGGGAGCGGCGCTTGGGCGGCGGCCCTATGGGGAACAGAGAGGAGTCGTGCGAGAGGGGGGAGCGATCTGGTGCGGGCAGGGGAGATTTTTTTAGTTCTCTTTTAGTGGGCCCGAGGATAACTAACCCAATTAGAACCTCTCCACCGGGCTAGTTTTTTTAGCTGGGTTAGAGCAAACTAGCTCAAACTAACCCCTCTTGTTTCGATAATTTGAGGCTATTTCAACCCAAACTAGCTCTAACTCAGGGATCCAAACAAAGAGGAGTGTTACTGTACATGCTACAGTGTGGACCGTAGCACATTGTTTTTTATGGCCATATCACCACATTGTTTTCTACTGCTGGTTCACTGGGCTACCGTGGTTCGCACTGCTGGTTCACTGGGCTGCCGTGGTTCGCACTCCTCCGACCTGAGTAGTACTCCCTCCGTTCCTAAATATAAGTCTTCGTAGATATTTCACTGTGGACCACATACGGATGTATATAGATGCATTTTATGTGTAGATTCACTCATTTTTCTCCGTATGTGGTCCATAGTGAAATCTCTCCAAAGACTTATATTTAGGAACGGAGGGAGTAGTATAGTACTAGTATATACCGCATCATTCTTTGCTCCTTCTTACTACTCCGACATGTGGGAGAGCCAGCATCCGGGTCGACGTGTCATGCACCAGATTAGAGCGCGGAACGGAAGGGGGCATCACCCCGGTCGGAGCGCCAGTAATTCATGACTATAGTGAGTGGTCATATCACAAGTCTTTCCAGCAGTAACGCGCCGTCAAATCGCACAGCCCCACTCGCTCACCCTCCTCGCCTCTCTGTCAAACCGCCTACCCGAAAACTGCCGCGCGTACTGCCCGGGAAAAGCCCCGCCCTCAACTTTTAACTACGCGAAAATAGTTTGAGCTTGTTCGTTCTATATAAATACAGTACTTACTATATGTTTATTCACCCGTGGGGTTGTTCAATGAATGGAGGGGCGGGGAGCACAAGTGAACAATACTGTAGTACTACTAGTAGTAAGTAGGAGTCGTACAGTAGTCACCTTAAATAGAGAGTTTCTTTTCTTTAATGCCACGTACACAAATTGAAACGCTTGTTGTGGAGAGAAAAAAGATAATCACTCCACTATATATGGACGCAGGGGCCTGAGCGCTTGCTTTACTAGGGTTGCTCTCTTCATTCTCTCATCCTCTCCAGATATAAACAAGACAGCGGTAGCGACATTTTCTCTCTGCTCACCGCTGGTCACAGATCCGGCCGGATCCCTTCGGCCGGTGTGTGTAGAGGACTAAAAGGTGCATCGTTCACGCGGTCATCGCCGCCGAGGGAGGAAACCCACAGCTGCCGGAGGGGCCCGATCCTCTGCCCGTGCCGTTCTCTCCGACACAGCGCCGGCTCGGGAGGTCCTCCGACCCTTCTTCCTCCCTGCTGTATTATCCGCAGATCCGACCTGCCGCCGCCGACATCCCGGTGACCCTCAGGTATAAGTTCTTCGAAAGCGGCCTTGCTCTACTGCCCCAGCTCCCCACGTGTCCGCATGTGCATCTTTTTCTACTCCCATCAGCTCTTCCAAAGCCACCTAAATTTTTAGTATTATTAGAGGTAAAGCTACTTCATGCATTCGAATCTAGGGCTTTGTTCAAACAACAAAGAAAGGGGGAAAGTTGTAGCATGAATCTTGGACTTGATTCAAAGAGGAAATAATATGGTGAAATAGTAGAGACCGGATACCCAACCGGTCTCTTGGTTGAAAAGGGAAATAATGGGAAAACACAGTACAAACTGGATAAGGAACATATCTATTATTGGTTGAAAAAAGGATAGAAAGTGGCGGCTGGTGGACAAGTCAATAGAGTATGTCCAGGATTAGATTTGCTGCCATCACATAGTAAAAGGTCTCCAGGATTAGATTTGCTGCCCTCACATAGTAAAAGATCTCCAGGATTAGATTTGCTGCCCTCACAGAGTAAAAGGTCTCCAGGATTAGATTTGTTGCCCTCACATAGTACAAGGTCTCCAGGATTATGTTTGCTGCACTCACATAGCATGAACAAACTCGTCATCACCACTTTATGCCTCCTTGTAGGTACATTGTGCTGATGCGTCCACTATTGCATGTCCTTATACCAACCTTTTGATGTTGTTAATGTAAGGGCGCATGTAAAATGAAGCGATCACACTTTTACCTTAGGGACTTGTCTAACCAGTGTTATTGTTAATCTAATGCCTCTAGTGATATGATGCAATTAAACTGTGTTACAAATGGCACTCCTGCGTTTTTACCCAGTATGATAAGTAAGTTGCTCCTTTACGCTGCTGAGTGTCCTGGTGTCCCCACGGTCCCATGCCCTTAAACCAACTCTTTAGCTGCTGTTGATTTACTGTGTCTGGTAAACAAGCAATGCCACCATTAAAGTAATCCCATATTTGAGGAATCTCATTGTTGATCGTAATGCTTCTGGTAACATGAAGCATTGCTGACGTTTTAAAATTTCTACTGTCCTTGCGTGATTGCCATGAACATAATTAAGATGCTTCTTTTCATTTTGTATATGTTTCGTATATTCTTATTGACCAGCAACTGTTTACTTTCTATCTTTTTGTGCAGATAGGGATATCCATTTCACCTTGTTGCTATTGTGACCTTTTGGTGAACTGCACAAAACACTTTTTTGGAATGAGTGTCTTGTGCAGTTCAACTAAAATGTCACGTGGGCAACATCTCTCAATTTTGGTGGAACTGCACAAAATGGTGATTGGAGTTTCCAAAATCTCCGTCAAGTTCTGCTGGTAATCTCGTGCAACATTTTATTAGCCTTTGCAAGATGGAGCCGTCACTGTCACCACAATGGCACTTTATTTTAGTGGAACTGCACAAAAGGATAAGAAAATTATAGTTGCACCTTACATGAGCCGGACAGCCAACCTTAATGTTCCTCAATTTTAGTGCAACTACTAAAGAAGAACCTGCCAGCTCACAAGAGCAAGTACTTCTTGCTAGCTGAATGATGCAATCTTTGCTTCATTTCAGGTGAACTGCAGAAAAAGGCGCATGAATTGAATCATGGAACTCCAGGCAGACCTCATCCAAGTAGAGCTGGAGGTTGAGTTCAAGGAGGCCGCTATTAAAGCGAAATCATGCTCTCCTGTCTCCTTGTTTGTGCTGTGCAAACATGTTGTGCAAACAGGAATACTCAACTACAGATGTTGTGACGGTCAAGAGCATTCGCCAAGTTCTTCGATTGTATGACATGGCTAGCCAAGATGGATTTAATGCCAATATTCACTTTATCAAAAGGCTCTAATGGGTTGGTTCTGAATCTTCCAAGTTGGGAATCAGTGAGATGTGTAGGCATCTTTGTTGTACTTATTATTTGAATCTTATTTGTTGGTTCTCAATCTTGCAAGCTAGGAATCAATTAGATGTGTAGGCATCTTTGTTGTACTTATTATTTGGATCTTATTTGTTGGTTCTGAATCTTGCAAGCTGGGAATCAATGAGATGTGCAGGCATCTTCGTTGTACTTATTATTTGGATCTTATTTGTTGGTTCTGAATCTTGCAAGCTGAGAAACATGGCATGATGATGCAGAGGACAACAACCATAACAAACAGTTCAAACTTGGTAGTATTATCTTTGTGAAAGTGCGACAAATGTGCTGATCGTGTGCGTCCTGAGAATAATAATTCTAATTGTTGTGCATGTTGATCCTGTGCACTGATAGAACGAGTGAATGCATTGCTTGTTTTAAGTATAAATTTCTATTAAAGCTAATTAAATTTAAGTAAAGTGACCACTAACTCCTGTTATTACAGTACCAATACAGACCCGCTCGTGAACCGACGTGTGGCCGGAGTAGGTTTCTTAACGGAGGCATTTGAATGCGCCGAGGGTGCTGATACGTCTCCAACGTATCTATAATTTGTGATTGTTCCATGCTATTATATTATCCCTTTTGGATGTTTATGGGCTTTATTTTACACATTTATACCATTTTTGGGACTAACCTACTAACCGGAGGCCCAACCCATATTGCTGTTTTTTTGCCTATTTCAGTATTTCGAAGAAAGTGAATATCAAACGGAGTCCAAACGGAATGAAACCTTCGGGAGCGTGATTTTTGGAACGAACCTGATCTGGAGAGCTTGGAGTGCAAGTCAAGAAGCTTCCGAGGGCCCCACAAGATAGGGGGCCGCCCCCCTGTAGGGCGCGCCCCCTGTCTTGTGGGCCCCTCGGGCAGCCACCGACGTACTTCTTCCTCCTATATATACCTACGAACCCCGAAAACATCCAGGAGCACCATGAAACACAATTTCCACCGCTGTAACCTTATGTATCCGCGAGATCTCATCTTGGAGCCTTCACCGACACTCTGCCGGAGGGGGAATCGACCACGGAGGGCATCTACATCAACATCCTTGCCCCTCCGATGAGTTGTGAGTAGTTTACCACAGACCTACGGGTCCATAGTTATTAGCTAGATGGCTTCTTCTCTCTTTTTGGATCTCAATACAAAGTTCTCCCCCTCTCTTGTGGAGATCTATTCGATGTAAACTCTTTTTGCGGTGTGTTTGTCGAGATCCGATGAATTGTGGGTTTATGATCAAGTTTATCTATGAATAATATTTGTGAGTTATCTTTGCAAGTCTCTTCAAATTATCAGTTTGGTTTGGTGATACGTCTCCAACGTATCTATAATTTTTTATTGCTCCATGCTACTTAATATATTGTTTTGGACTATATTGGGCTTTATTTTCCACTTCTATATTATTTTTGGGACTAATCTATTAACCGGAGGCCCAACCCAGAATTGCTGCTTTTTGCCTATTTCAGTGTTTCGAAGAAACAGAATATCAAACGGAGTCCAAACGGAATGAAACCTTCAGGAACGTGATTTTCTCACCGAACGTGATCCAGGAGACTAGGACCCTACTCCAAGAAGTGCCAGAGGCGGTCACGAGGGTGGAGGACGCCCCCCTGGGCACGCCCCCTACCTCGTGGGCCCCCTGCTGCTCCACCGACGTACTCCTTCCTCCTATATATACCTATGTATCCCCAAACGATCAGAACAGGATCCAAAAACCTAATTCCACCGCCGTAACCTTCTGTATCCACGAGATCCCATCTTGGGGCATGTTCCGGAGCTTCACCGGAGAGGGCATCCACCACTGAGGGCTTCTACATCAACACCATAGCCCCTCCGATGAAGTGTGAGTAGTTTACTTCAGACCTTCGGGCCCGTAGCTAGTAGCTAGATGGCTTCTTATCTCTTTTTGGATCTCAATACAATGTTCTCCCCCTCTCTTGTGGAGATCTATTCGATGTAATCTTCTTTTTGCAGTGTGTTTGTTGAAACCGATGAATTGTGGGTTTATGATCCAGTATTATCTATGGAAATATTTGATTCTTCTCTGAATTCTTTTATGTATGATTGAGTTATGTTTGCAAGTCTCTTCAAATTATCCTTTTTGGTTTGGCCAACTAGATTGGTAGTTCTTGCAATGGGAGAAGTGCTTAGCTTTGGGTTCAATCTTGCGGTGTCCTTACCCAGTGACAAAAAGGGTTGCAAGGCACGTATTGTATTGTTGCCATCGAGGATAACAAGATGGGGTTCTTATCATATTGCTTGAATTTATCCCTCTATATCATGTCATCTTGCTTAAGGCGTTACTCTGTTTTTAACTTAATACTCTAGATGCAAGATGGATAGCAGTCGATGAGTGGAGTAATAGTAGTAGATGCAGTATCGTTTCGATCTACTTGTCTCGGACGTGATGCCTATATACATGATCATTACCTAGATATGCTCATAACTATGCTCAATTCTGTCAATTGCTCAAAAATAATTTGTTCACCCACCGTAGAATATCTATGCTCTTGAGAGAAGCCACTAGTGAAACCTATGTCCCCCGGGTCTATTCTCATCATATCAATCTCTATCGCTTCATTTACTTGCTTTGTTTTTACTTTGCCTTTTACTTTTCACTTTGCATTTATCTATCAAAAATACCAAAAATATTATTTATCATCTCTATCAGATCTCACTCTCGTAAGTGACCATGAAGGGATTGACAACCCCTAATCGCGTTGGTTGCGAGTAGCTATCGCTTTGTGTAGGTACGAGGGACTTGTGCGTGGTCTCCTACTGGATTGATACCTTGGTTCTCAAAAACTGAGGGAAATACTTATGCTACTTTGCTGCATCATCCTCTCCTCTTCGGGGAAATCCAACGCAGTGCCCAAGAGGTAGCAAGAAGAATTTCTGGCGCCCTTTCCGGGGAGGATCACGCAAGCAAGTCAACCATACCAAGTACCCATCGCAATCCCTATCTCTCGCATTACATTATTTGCCATTTGCCTCTCGTTTTACTCTCCCCCACTTCACCCTTGCCGTTTTATTCGCCCTCTCTTTCCCAATCTCCTCCTCTCTTTCCCGTTTGCCTTTTTCCTGTTGTCATGACCGGTTCTCCGGACATAAATTTCCAGAAAGGACCGTTGTGCTCATCAGCCCCAGGATTACTGTTAGCTGATGAGGCTCCAACTTGATACAACAATTCCAAGCAGAATACAACATATGTAGTACAAGACCATTCTGGCCTGTGAATACAACAAACGATTTCTAGTGGTTGATGGCGGAAGCGGTTTGTGAAACATCAGTGTCTATGGGGCTCCATTTCCCACGGGAACAGCTGACCAGGTTAACTCCTATCTTCGCGAGGCTGCTATCTCCATTACTTAGGTTCCGGGGCTGTCATCGCGTCGCTCCTCTTCGTGCAAGAAAATCTGGCCAAGACAATAGCCAGGGACAAGCCAGTGAGTACTTTGAATGTACTCACAAACATTATGAGCACAGGTATAATATAACAATGATGTGCTGAAAATATTTTATGCTCATGACGTCAGTCAAAAATAGTAAATAAAATTCAGATGCGTGCAGGCGGTTATTTAAAAAAATGCAATAACATGGTAGTATTAAAATTTATGAAACAAATAACAAGCAATGCCACAGTCGGGCGTCTTAGCGACACCACATAAAGGGCTTTTAAAAGAAATACCACAGTCGGGGCGTCTGAGCGACACCACATAAAGGGCTTTAAAGAAATGCCACAGTCGGGCGTCTGAGCGACACCACATAAAGGGCTTTAAAAGAAATGCCACAATCGGGCGTCTGAGCGACACCACATAAAGGGCTTTAAAAGAAATGCCACAGTCGGGCGTCTGAGCGACACCACATAAAGGTCTTTAAAAGAAATGCCACAGTCGGGCGTCTGAGCGAAACCACATAAAGGGCTTTAAAAGAAATGCCATAGTCGGGCGTCTGAGCGACACCACATAAAAGGGCTTTAAAATAAACAATCATAGTGAATATCCCAGAGGTAGAACCATTCTAGAGATACTCGATAATAACAATAATATCACGGGTTAGCCAACAATAATAATAAGTATCACAAGTCACAGGTAGTAGTTCCATTTCTGGTTAACAGTTTCACCTCCGAAGACCGACACTAAGACCGACACTTGATGCATCCCAGACTGTAGTCCTTAACCATGGACACGGCTATTCGAATAGGTTTAATCTCTGCAGAGGGTGTACTCTTTACCCACGAGTAACGGATTTCTTTAGTCCATCGGGGCTAATTCCGTCTACGGTCTTTTTGTTGAAAACACACCTAACTTGCACACACCAGCTTAACTCACACGTGTTTGGAATCACCCATGACACCTGTTAAGCAAACTCTAAGTGGGGAGGCTACAACCTCGCGTAGCATGGGATCAAATTTATATCGCGCGCTCTAAGGGGTGGCCTCCCCTCTCGGTCCCAACCGGAAACACCCATGCCCCCGGACCAGGTGGCCTGCCTACCAGCTACAACCAGTATCTTCCACCATGGCCTCTCTGTACGGTGTGTGCTAGAAAGAGGTTGACAACTTACCGAACCGTACTCTACTTGCTGTAGAGACGAGTGGTAGTACGAAACAAGTATGGGGGTTACTGGAACAAGACTCGATCTACGGTCGACTCAGGAGGTTTAAGTATTCCCTGCATGATTAGTTTAACGAATATATATTTCATCCAATAGAGTCACCGCTCAAATCACCTTACCATGCCATACCAGACATAACCGTCCCGACGGAGACCGGCGACAAACTCATGCCTACCCAAGGCTGAGGTTTTTCCCGGGTTCCTGCCGGTATGCATGCAAGGCACATGAGGGTGATTATTATCACAAGTGTGCTCATTTCCAACAGCCTGGAAATCACTAATATGCACTCATGCATATGATCATACCACATGAAATAACGAGTCCTTCGAAATGCGGTGGTGTTATAAATGTATCAACGATCACACCAACAATATTATGTCCGGATTCAGAATGCTTGCCTTTAAGTTGTGGAGGGGTGAGGTGCTCTCCAAAACTATTGAAAGTTTCTTCTCTCTCTCCAAAATCCTATTTTAAAATATATTTGAATTAACACACATTTCAAAAACAGTACAAAAAAGTTGTTTGGAAAATTTTCCAATAAATCTTAAAATAAACTAGACAATATTTGAGAGATGTAGGAAAAAGAGTTAATTCATTTGGAGTTATATTTAAAAAGTTATAGCCAGTCAAAGATTTGGTCAAAATCTGTTATTTGAAATAAAACAGAAAAGAAAACGTTTCAGAGGGGAATACGTTTTCGGAGCGGGGAAAACGTACTGGCGTGGATTACGCCTCCACTTACTCCAGCGTGGACGGCGCGCGTCTCACTGACAGTGGGCCCGCCTGGCCCACCGGTCATGTTTGACCAGTCGCCTTTCCCTCTCCTTTCTCTGTCCCCAGCGGAGGCGGAACTCCGGCAATCGCCGCCGGCGATTGGCGGCTCCGATCAAGAAACCGAAGTCATCCACAGGCTCAGGGGGTCGAGGCGGTCCCGCCGGTGGGTGTTACGGTCTCGGGGGTGGACGGGGTCGTCAGCGGTGAGCTTCGCGGCGGACGGAGAGCTTCGGGAGCAGAGTGGTTTTGGGGCTACGGTAGTTCTCGATCAAAATCGAGTAGTGGGAATGGTTCACGGGAGGATGAGGGGGCTCTTTGTGGAGAGAACGGAGAGTGGGAGGCCCTGGTGGTGCCGAATTGGCCGGGGCAGTGGCGGCGGCTACAGTTGCCGGAGATGAGGAAGGAGACCTCCCCGGATCGATTGGCTGCCACGGGAGAACTAGGGGAGCATTCTAAGGTTGCCTGTGTGCTTGAATGGGTTCGGGGCCTCCTTTTATAGCTCATCGAGGTTGGTTCCGCGGCGGCCGTGGATAAGCTCTCCGGCGAACCGCCTCTCTGCAGCTAGGGCGACGTGGCGGCGACGAGCGCTAGTGGACACACTCGCGGATGAGCACGCGCTGTTCCAGGGGCCAGGTGGCGAGCGGAGGAAGGTTCGGCGGCGCCGACATGGGCAGAGCCTGTCGGGCGGCGGCGGCGGCTAGCTCTTGGCTTGCCGCGCATGGCGAGGGGCGGCTTGGCGCGTAGCGGTGAGAAGGGGAGTGTGTGGCATGGTGCTGCAGAGCGGGCCAAAACCGTGGGGACCAGCGTGTCGGCTCGGCGCACGTGCGTGCCAAACGCACGCTCTGCTCGCGCTCCGGGCGTGCACGGGACGTGCTCGACGTAATGCCAGAGCATGCTAGAGGTCGAGGTTGAGGCTAGGAAGAAACAGGACTAGGTTAGGGTTAGATAGAGGGTGAATGGGCATGGTGGTTAGGTCAGGTGGCCAAGTTCACAATGTAAACTTGAATCCATGCCAAATCTGGCTATGCACTCAAAATGTTCGACAAAATGCTAGGGGCACTTAGGCAGGTCTTGGAGTGGCCAAAAACTCCAGATGGTGGTCTCTTTAGATGTACAAGAGGGTGGTGAGGTTAGTTTGCCAAAAGCAGAAACTTGCTAGTGCAAGTTTTGCAAAACTACATTTCTGGACAGGAAATAAATGACATTATTTCATGAACCAAAATTAATCCAATGGGTGCATGCTCCTGTATTTAGGGGTTTGGTAGGGCTGTCTACAAGTAGGAGAAAACACAAGGTCTTTGGAGCAAAATTAAATAGGGTTGCAGTAGAAATCACAAGGCTGGACCAGAATGAAAAAGAGGTTGATTCACTCAAAATTTCAAAGAACAACCCTGGACTTTTGCACAAAGTGGAATAATATGCTCCTACTGACCTCCCCTAATTTTGGTAGAAGTTTTAAAGAAATATTTAAATAGGTTGCAGTGTAAAATTGCCCACTGGACCAGATAAGAAAAATTGAGTGTAGGGCTCAAAATATTTCATGAATGAAACATATTTTTGCATAAAAGTGATTTAAAAACATCACATGACATCTCCAAATTTTTGTGGGAATTTTAAGTGAATCCATCAAATGGTTGTAGTTCAAATATGGCCATTTAACCTTGAAAATCCATTCTCAAGAAAGTAAAGATCAAGCAACTTAAATTAGTTAATTAGTTATACTGATAAAAGGAAAGTTTTTCTTGAGAGGTTAAACAAGTCCAATAACATATTTGAAAAGTTTTCTCTTTGGGAAAAACTCATCATAACAGGGATGGAAATGATTTAAAAATCGAAATGGAGCTCAGAAATCCAAAGTATTAATTCCTGGCAAAAATTTTAATTCATTAAAACAAGGCCAAATTTTGGGGTGTCACAACACTAACCCCCTTAAGAAAAATCTCGTCCTCGAGATTTGTTAAAAGCGGTGTTAAGAAAATAATTACGCAATAAAGATGTGGCTACAGTGAGAGGGCAATAAGTGGTGAAAAACCACAGTGTGAAAACTGGTGCTGCGTGGAAGAGTCTACGGTTCGGGACAAAATCGTGAGATTTCTATGCTGGATATAAATTTAGAATAACTCCTAAATTTAAATATACGCTGGTCATACCCGAGAGCACAGTGCTCCCTCTGGCTGACAGGTGGACCCGGGGTCCACTGTCAGTCTCCTCTTCTCCCTCTGTTTCTTTCTCCTACCTCCTCTCTCCCGCGCGCTTTCTCGCGCTTTCTCCACCGGCGATGCCTAATGCGTAGGGCATCTAGGCCGTACCGTGGTAGTGCGCGGCGTCCTAGCTGCCGGTGCAGCGTGCACTCACCTCGCGGGCCAGCGCGCTGTCGGCACTGCTCGCGGATTCGACTCCGAACACCGGCGTTCGGCGACGAGCGGCGTTGGTGGACTTCGCCCACCGTACACCGAGCTCGAGCTATAAAAACGGCCGGGGTGCCTCTCTCTTCTTCCTCACACCTGGCCTCACTTCTCCTCCTCCTTCTTTTTCCATTACTGCTTACAGAAGCTCGGGTGAGGCTCTAATGGCGGAGGCGATGTCGGACTGGTTTGTGATCCTGATATGCGGAGGGCTGGCGACACTGCTGGGGCTCTCTGTGCTCCTGTGCGCGATGATCTTCGACGAGTGTCGCGACGCTGCGGCTCAGGTGTTGGCTCTCCGTGGTGGTGGTGATCATGAGGAGTAGATGGAGTGTGCCGGGTGCTAACTGTTGTTAGGGGGTGATTAGCTGGATGTAACACCGTTGCAAGGTTTTGCAAACAGTGTATGTGTCCGAATGATTATGGTTGTGAGTCTGCTGCGTGGTGCTGTGTGAAATTAAATAATCCACGTCATGAGAAGGGCAGGTGTAGCAACTCGGTGAAAAGAAATCTCACTCCAGGATTTTGCGAGGGAAAAACAGTTAATTTAAAGGAGCATAAACCACAACAAAAACTACACACATTAGTAGAAGCCAAAATAATTGACTCGTCGCACAAATTTGGGGTACCATGCATAAGATACACGCAAATATAAATGCTGCATAAGCAAATACAGTAGTGACGTCTAAAATGAAAATGGTAACTGGACGGGGTCCTGATAAAATGTCTCTGGTACTGGGATACACTCCTCTTCTATCGGAGGCAGTGGATTGACCAGTCGATGTATGCGTCTCTCCGGGTCGGGTCTCAGTGATCTGCCGATGGCAATCTGAGGACTTAAATCTGCAAGGCTTTGGAGATAATCCATCACTCGCTGGTTCAAATGCTCTTGAGCAATGATGTACTGGACAAGGTTGGCCAGGACTGGGTCTCTCTCAATGCGTCCACCGGGAAAAGATGTTACTTCTCCGGGTGCTGCACGGCTCGGAAAGTAATAATATCCTCGTTCGCGGGCATAGGGTACTGCGGATCGAAGACGAGCAATCGCTTCTTTCGCAGCAGCTTCTATGGCCAGGTGTGGGGTTGGCATAGATTTCCCCACGAAGGAAACTTCTGTTGGATCTTGGTTGGGGTCTACAGGAGGAATGTGTACTGCTGCCCAATATTCCGAGGTGGATGGGGTGATCCTTGATTTGAACAGCTCATACTGAGGTGGCTGGGTAGAACCCATGGTACTGCGGGTAAAATCCCACAATATTTTGACAAAGCTACCTGGGGTTGCATCTGGGGTTCTCAGATGAATGCTGGGGCTCGGCATGACAGGAAAAAGTTGTGAGTGTGGTGCACAAGGTGAGGGTTGCTGGGTAAGGACACAAGGTGGCCTTTATATAGCAATGGAGCCGGATTGTTTTACCGTGGTGAAAGGTAATAAATTTGCCAGCTTAGCTCCAAAGGTCAGGTCAGTGTCAGGGATACACATATCTCATAAAGAGACGTGTTACTGTGGTTGTCGTCAGGTTGGTTTTGGTAGTTGCGCCCGGAAAAATATGCAACTATGCGCTGACCAAAAATGCAAGGCTACTATTAAAACGGAGGCACGACGACAGGCTGCGTTAATATACACGGTCGCATGATTACAAAGCGAGGATACACTGAAACTCGGTGCTCCTCATATGGCTTAGTCTACCTCGTTTATGTCTAAACGGGCGTGCCTGGTGGATGTCGAGGCTTCTCCACGTGTCTCACTGCCGGGATTAGTCGGAGATGGCGGAGGAACTGCAGGGTCAGGGTAGTGATGATGACCATCGCGGGGATTGTTAGCCACAATCCCGTTGGAGTGTGTTCCCAAAATGCGACGAAGCACTTCTGGGGTCATCAAAGCATCTCGGTTGATGGCTGGAGCTGATCTCGGGGTCTCGATCGGTTGTCCAAACAGCACGACTGGGTTGTCGGCGTTGGGCTCGTTTTCTTCTCTCGCCGGGGCTCGACGAACCAGCTCTCCACGAGTTGCGATTAGATCAATAGTGATCTGGTCGAATAGTGCCTCTAGTGCACTTACATAGCGCACTAGGTGCAACAATGCGGGGTCCGTCTCGTGATCTCCGTTGGCAACTTGGGGTGGTCTACCATACCCTTCACGTCTGGGGTAGTAGTGGAACGAGCGACAGTTGACTCTGGGCGACAAGTGCCTGAGATGAACTATAGCCTCTCGAGCGGCTAGCTGGATGGCTTGTGGCTCAAAGGAAGTTGTTCTTCCGGTGAACCTGTAGGGGCGCTCGGGTGCTAGACCCCTACCGTAGACGTGCATAGTGGCCCAGAATTGACGGTCTTCACCGCTCATGGGTCCTTGATACACAACAAATTCTGGTGGCTCCTCCAACGCATAGGCACGACGGGTGAGGTTTGCGAGTATGGTCACAAAACCTCCAAGGTTGGTTGCTGTGGTCTTGTTGTGCACGATGGGGCCAGGCATTGTGGCTCGGTTTGGGGTTAGAGGCTGTGCTGTGCTGTGTTGGGACTAGTGTGCCCTTTTATAGGAAAAAGGGGTGGAGTCTTCCTTCGCACACTTGCGAGAAAGGACTATTTAGGGGCCGGTCACTGGCGCATGAGTGACAGGTTAGGTTGATAGGTTGGGCACCGACTGCCAAAAGGTGTTGGGTCACTGTGTGGCTATCTTGCACGAGAAGCTTGGCTGGGGTTTGGCTAAGGTCTAGTTGGTTGGTTTGCCTAAGTTTATTGACCTAGTTAAGATAGGATTAGCCAATGGTCAGCCTGGCTCTGATACCAAGTCTGTCACGACCGGTTCTCCGGACATAAATTTCCAGAAAGGACCGTCGTGCTCATCAGCCCCAGGATTACTGTTAGCTGATGAGGCTCCAACTTGATCCAGCAATTCCAAGCAGAATACAACATATGTAGTACAAGACCATTCTGGCCTGTGAATACAACAAACGATTTCTAGTGGTTGATGGCGGAAGCGGTTTGTGAAACATCAGTGTCTATGGGGCTCCATTTCCCACGGGAACAGCTGACCAGGTTAACTCCTATCTTCGCGAGGCTGCTATCTCCATTGCTTAGGTTCCGGGGCTGTCATCGCGTCGCTCCTCTTCGTGCAAGAAAATCTGGCCAAGACAATAGCCAGGGACAAGCCAGTGAGTACTTTGAATGTACTCGCAAACATTATGAGCACAGGTATAATATAACAATGATGTGCTGAAAATATTTTATGCTCATGACGTCAGGCAAAAATAGTAAATAAAATTCTGATGCGTGCAGGCGGTTATTTAAAAAAATGCAATAACATGGTAGTATTAAAATTTATGAAACAAATAACAAGCAATGCCACAGTCGGGCGTCTTAGCGACACCACATAAAGGGCTTTTAAAAGAAATACCACAGTCGGGCGTCTGAGCGACACCACATAAAGGGCTTTAAAAGAAATGCCACAGTCGGGCGTCTGAGCGACACCACATAAAGGGCTTTAAAAGAAATGCCACAATCGGGCGTCTGAGCGACACCACATAAAGGGCTTTAAAAGAAATGCCACAGTCGGGCGTCTGAGCGACACCACATAAAGGGCTTTAAAAGAAATGCCACAGTCGGGCGTCTGAGCGAAACCACATAAAGGGCTTTAAAAGAAATGCCATAGTCGGGCGTCTGAGCGACACCACATAAAAGGGCTTTAAAATAAACAATCATAGTGAATATCCCAGAGGTAGAACCATTCTAGAGATACTCGATAATAACAATAATATCACGGGTTAGCCAACAATAATAATAAGTATCACAAGTCACAGGTAGTAGTTCCATTTCTGGTTAACAGTTTCACCTCCGAAGACCGACACTAAGACCGACACTTGATGCATCCCAGACTGTAGTCCTTAACCATGGACACGGCTATTCGAATAGGTTTAATCTCTGCAGAGGGTGTACTCTTTACCCACGAGTAACGGATTTCTTTAGTCCATCGGGGCTAATTCCGTCTACGGTCTTTTTGTTGAAAACACACCTAACTTGCACACACCAGCTTAACTCACACGTGTTTGGAATCACCCATGACACCTGTTAAGCAAACTCTAAGTGGGGAGGCTACAACCTCGCGTAGCATGGGATCAAATTTATATCGCGCGCTCTAAGGGTGGCCTCCCCTCTCGGTCCCAACCGGAAACACCCATGCCCCCGGACCAGGTGGCCTGCCTACCAGCTACAACCAGTATCTTCCACCATGGCCTCTCTGTACGGTGTGTGCTAGAAAGAGGTTGACAACTTACCGAACCGTACTCTACTTGCTGTAGAGACGAGTGGTAGTACGAAACAAGTATGGGGGTTACTGGAACAAGACTCGATCTACGGTCGACTCAGGAGGTTTAAGTATTCCCTGCATGATTAGTTTAACGAATATATATTTCATCCAATAGAGTCACCGCTCAAATCACCTTACCATGCCATACCAGACATAACCGTCCCGACGGAGACCGGCGACAAACTCATGCCTACCCAAGGCTGAGGTTTTTCCCGGGTTCCTGCCGGTATGCATGCAAGGCACATGAGGGTGATTATTATCACAAGTGTGTTCATTTCCAACAGCCTGGAAATCACTAATATGCACTCATGCATATGATCATACCACATGAAATAACGAGTCCTTCGAAATGCGGTGGTGTTATAAATGTATCAACGATCACACCAACAATATTATGTCCGGATTCAGAATGCTTGCCTTTAAGTTGTGGAGGGGTGAGGTGCTCTCCAAAACTATTGAAAGTTTCTTCTCTCTCTCCAAAATCCTATTTTAAAATATATTTGAATTAACACACATTTCAAAAACAGTACAAAAAAGTTGTTTGGAAAATATTCCAATAAATCTTAAAATAAACTAGACAATATTTGAGAGATGTAGGAAAAAGAATTAATTCATTTGGAGTTATATTTAAAAAGTTATAGCCAGTCAAAGATTTGGTCAAAATCTATTATTTGAAATAAAACAGAAAAGAAAACGTTTCAGAGGGGAATACGTTTTCGGAGCGGGGAAAACGTACTGGCATGGATTACGCCTCCACTTACTCCAGCGTGGACGGCGCGCGTCTCACTGACAGTGGGCCCGCCTGGCCCACCGGTCATGTTTGACCAGTCGCCTTTCCCTCTCCTTTCTCTGTCCCGAGCGGAGGCGGAACTCCAGCGATCGCCGCCAGCGATTGGCGGCTCCGATCGAGAAACCGAAGTCATCCACGGGCTCAGGGGTCGAGGTGGTCCCGCCGGTGGGTGTTACGGTCTCGGGGGTGGACGGGGTCGTCGGCGGTGAGCTTCGCGGCGGACGGAGAGCTTCGGGAGCAGAGTGGTTTTGGGGCTACGGTAGTTCTCGATCAAAATCGAGTAGTGGGAATGGTTCACGGGAGGATGAGGCGGCTCTTGGTGGAGAGAACGGAGAGTGGGAGGCCCTGGTGGTGCCGAATTGGCCGGGGTAGTGGCGGCAGCTGCAGTTGCCGGAGATGAGGAAGGAGACCTCCCCGGATCGATTGGCTGCCACGGGAGAACTAGGGGAGCATTCTAAGGTTGCCTGTGTGCTTGAATGGGTTCGGGGCCTCCTTTTATAGCTCGTCGAGGTTGGTTCCGCGGCGGCCGTGGATAAGCTCTCCGGCGAACCGCCTCTCTGCAGCTAGGGCGACGTGGCGGCGACGAGCGCTAGTGGACACACTCGCGGATGAGCACGCGCTGTTCCAGGGGCCAGGTGGCGAGCGGAGGAAGGTTCGGCGGCGCCGACATGGGCAGAGGCTGTCGGCGGCAGCGGCGGCTAGCTCTTGGCTTGCCGGGCATGGCGAGGGGCGGCTTGGCGCGTAGCGGTGAGAAGGGGAGTGCGTGGCGTGGTGCTGCAGAGCAGGCCAAAACCGTGGGGACCAGCGTGTCGGCTCGGCGCACATGCGTGTCAAACGCACGCTCTGCTCGCGCTCCGGGCGTGCACGGGACGTGCTCGACGTAATGCCAGAGCATGCTAGAGGTCGAGGTTGAGGCTGGGAAGAAACATGACTAGGTTAGGGTTAGATAGAGGGTGAATGGGCATGGTGGTTAGGTCAGGTGGCCAAGTTCACAATGTAAACTTGAATCCATGCCAAATCTGGCTATGCACTCAAAATGTTCGACAAAATGCTAGGGGCACTTAGGCAGGTCTTGGAGTGGCCAAAAACTCCAGATGGTGGTCTCTTTAGATGTACAAGAGGGTGGTGAGGTTAGTTTGCCAAAAGCAGAAACTTGCTAGTGCAAGTTTTGCAAAACTACATTTCTGGACAGGAAATAAATGACATTATTTCATGAACCAAAATTAATCCAATGGGTGCATGCTCCTGTATTTAGGGGTTTGGTAGGGCTGTCTACAAGTAGGAGAAAACACAAGGTCTTTGGAGCAAAATTAAATAGGGTTGCAGTAGAAATCACAAGGCTGGACCAGAATGAAAAAGAGGTTGATTCACTCAAAATTTCAAAGAACAACCCTGGACTTTTGCACAAAGTGGAATAATATGCTCCTACTGACCTCCCCTAATTTTGGTAGAAGTTTTAAAGAAATATTTAAATAGGTTGCAGTGTAAAATTGCCCACTGGACCAGATAAGAAAAATTGAGTGTAGGGCTCAAAATATTTCATGAATGAAACATATTTTTGCATAAAAGTGATTTAAAAACATCACATGACATCTCCATATTTTTGTGGGAATTTTAAGTGAATCCATCAAATGGTTGTAGTTCAAATATGGCCATTTAACCTTGAAAATCCATTCTCAAGAAAGTAAAGATCAAGCAACTTAAATTAGTTAATTAGTTATACTGATAAAAGGAAAGTTTTTCTTGAGAGGTTAAACAAGTACAATAACATATTTGAAAAGTTTTCTCTTTGGGAAAAACTCATCATAACAGGGATGGAAATGATTTAAAAATCGAAATGGAGCTCAGAAATCCAAAGTTTTAATTCCTGGCAAGAATTTTAATTCATTAAAACAAGGCCAAATTTTTGGGGTGTCACACCTGTTGCCTTTCTGGTTGCTTGTGTGTTGGATTACTTGTTGCCATGGCGCAATATAATACCAAATTGTGTGATTTCTCGAATACCAATAATAATGATTTCCTTAGTACTCCAATTGCTCCTCTTAATAATGATGAGTTTTGTGAAACCAATACCGCTTTGTTGAATCTTGTTATGAAAGATCAATTCGCCGGCCTTCCTAGTGAAGATGCCGCTACTCATCTAAACAATTTTGTTGATTTGTGTGATATGCAAAAGAAGAAAGATACGGATAACAATATTGTCAAATTGAAGTTATTTCCGTTTTCACTTAGAGATCGTGCTAAAGTTTGGTTTTCATCTTTGCCTAAAAATAGTATTGATTCTTGGAACAAGTGCAAAGATGCTTTTATCTCTAAGTATTTTCCTCCCGCTAAGATTATCACTCTTAGGAACGATATCATGAATTTTAAATAACTTGATCATGAGCATGTTGCCCAATCTTGGGAAAGAATGAAATTAATGCTTCGCAATTGCCCTACTCATGGTTTGAATTTATGGATGATCATACAAAATTTTTATGCCGGATTGAATTTTGCTTCTAGAAATCTTTTAGATTCGGTCACGGGAGGCACGTTTATGGAAATTACGTTAGGAGATGCTACCAAATTGCTTGACAATATTATGGCTAATTATTCTCAATGGCACACCGAAAGATCTTCTAGTAAAAAAGTGCATGCTATAGAAGAAATCAATGTTTTGAGTGAAAAGATGGATGAACTTATGAAGATGTTTGCTACTAAAAATACTTCTCTTGATCCCAATGATATGCCTTTGTCTACTTTGATTGAGAATAATAATGAATCTATGGATGTGAATTTTGTTGGTAGGAATAGTTTTGGAAACAACGCGTATAGAGGGAGTTTTAATCCTAGGCCTTATCCTAGTAATCCTTCTAATAATTATGGAAATTACTACAACAACTCTTATGGAAATTTTAATAAGATGCCCCCTGAATTTGATAATAGTGTTAAAGAGTTTATGAATCCACAAAAGAATTTTAATGCTTTGCTTGAAGAGAAATTGCTAAAAGTTGATGATTTGGCTAGGAATGTTGATAGAATTTCTCTTGAAATTGATTCTTTAAAGCTTAGATCTATTCCTCCTAAGCATGATATCAATGAGTCTCTCAAAGCCATGAGAATTTCCATTGATGAGTGCAAAGAAAGAACCGTTACGATGCGTGCTTCCAAAGATGCCTTCATTAAAGCGTGTTCTTCCAATTCCTATGAAAATCAAGATGAAGATCTAAAAGTTATTGATGTGTCCCCTATCAAATCTTTGTTTTGCAATATGAATCTTGATGAAACTGAATATGATCTTCCTCTACCTAGAAGGCGTTCTAAGAATTCGGAGTTTCTAGATCTTGATGATGAAATTGATGAAAGTGGGATTGAAAGAAATAAAAACCTAGATGCTGCTAAACCCACTATTTTGGATCTCAAGGAATTTAATTATGAAAATTGCTCTTTGATTGGTTGTATTTCCTTGTTGCAATCCGTCCTAGATCCTCCTCATGCTTATAGTCAAAATAGGGCCTTTACCGAACACATTGTTGATGCCTTGATGCAATCTTATGAAGAAAAACTTGAGTTGAAAGTTTCTATCCCTAGAAAACTCTATGATGAGTGGGAACCTACTACTAAAATTAAAATTAAAGATTATGAGTTTCATGCTTTGTGTGATTTGGGTGCTAGTGTTTCTACTATTCCCAAAGCTTTGTGTGATTTGCTAGATTTCCGTGATTTTGATGATTGCTCTCTAAACTTGCATCTTGCGGATTCCACTATTAAAAAACCTATGGGAAGAATGCCCGTAGATTTTATCGTTCTTGATATAGATTGTAATCCTTCATGTCCTATTATTCTTGGTAGACCTTTCCTTAGAACCATTGGTGCAATTATTGATATGAAGGAAGGGAATATTAGATTCCAATTTCCCTTAAAGAAGGGTATGGAACACTTCCCTAGAAAGAAAATAAAATTACCATATGAATCCATCATGAGAGCTACTTATGGATTGCCTACCAAAGATGGCAATACCTAGATCTATCCTTGCCTTTATGCCTAGCTAGGGGCGTTAAACGATAGCGCTTGTTGGGAGGCAACCCAATTTTATTTTGTGTTTTTTGTTTTTGCTTCTGTTTAGGAATAAATAATCCATCTAGCCTCTGTTTGTATGTGGTTTTGTCTTTTAGTTAGTGTTTGTGCCAAGTAGAACCTATAGGATAACCTACGATGATAGTTGATTTGATTCTGCTGAAACACAGAAACTTTGCACGCACGAATATAGTTCTGTTAAATCACATAAACGTGATTTTGCGTTGATTCTTTTTGCTGGTGATCAATAAACAAATTTTCCAGGAGTTCCTATTTTTGTAGAATTTTTAAAGTTCCAGAAGTTTGCGTTAGTTACAGATTGCTACAGACTGTTCTGTTTTTGACAGATTCTGTTTTACGTGTGTTGTTTGCTTATTTTGATGAATCTATGGCTAGTAAAATAGTTTACAATCCATAGAGAAGTTGGAATACAGTAGGTTTAACACCAATATAAATAAAGAATGAGTTCATTACATTACCTTAACTAGTTCTTTGTTTTCTTTCTCTAACGGAGCTCACGAGATTTCTGTTGAGTTTTGTGTTGTGAAGTTTTCAAGTTTTGGGTGAATTCTTTTGATGGATTATGGAACAAGGAGTGGCAAGAGCCTAAGATTGGGGATGCCCATGGCACCCCCAAGATAATCCAAGGACACCAAAAAGTCAAAGCTTGGGGATTCCCCGGAAGGCATCCCCTCTTTCGTCCTCTTCCATCGGTAATTTACTTGGAGCTGTATTTTTATTCACCACATGATTTGTGTTTTGATTGGAGCGTCTTGTATTATTTGTATATTTGCTTGTTAGTATACCACAATCATACTTGCTGTACACACCTTTTGAGAGAGCCATACATGAATTGGAATTTGTTAGAATACTCTATGTGTTTCACCTATATCTTTTGAGCTTGATAGTCTTTGCTCATAGTACTTCACTTATATCTTTTGAGCGTGATAATTTTTGCTCTAGTGCTTCACTTATATCTTTTAGAGCACGGTGGTGGATTTGTTTTAAAGAAACTATTGATCTCTCATGCTTCACTTAGATTATTTTGAGAGTCGTTAATAGCATGGTAATTTGCTTAATGTTAATATACTTGGTATTCAAGATATGTGAAACTTTCTTTTGAGTGAATTGAATACTAAGATAAGTTTGATGCTTGATAATTGTTTTAAGATATGGAGGTAATAATATCAAAGTCGTGCTAGTTGGGTGATTATGAATTTGAGAAATACTTGTGTTTAAGTTTGCAAGTCCCGTAGCATGCACGTATGGTGAAAGTTGTGTAACAAATTTGAAACATGAAGTGTACCTGGCTTGTGCATCCTTATGAGTGGCGGTCAGGGACGAGTGATGGTCTTTTCCTACCAACCTATCCCCCTAGGAGAAAGCACGTAGTACTTGATTTTTGATGGCTTCTAAATTTTTGCAATAAGTATATGAGTTCTTTTGACTAATGTTGAGTCCATGGATTATACGCACTCTCATCTTTCCGCCTTTGCTAGCCTCTTCGGTACCGTGCATTGCCCTTTCTCACCTTGAGAGTTGGTGCAAACTTCGCCGGTGCATCCAAACCCCGTGATACGATACGCTCTATCACACATAAACCTCCTTATATCTTCCTCAAAATAGCCACCATACCTACCTATCATGGCATTTCCATAGCCATTCCGAGATATATTGCCATGCAACTTCCACCATCATCATCATGACATACATTACTTTTGTCATATTGCCATTGCATGATCATGTAGTTGACATCGTATTTATGGCAAGGCCACCATGCATAATTTTTCATACATGTCACTCTTGATTCATTGCACCATCCCGATACACCGCCGGAGGCATTCATATAGAGTCATATCTTGTTCTAAGTTTCGAGTTGTAATCCTTGTGTTGTAATCAATAGAAGTGTGATGATCATCATTATTAGAGCATTGCCCAAAAAGAAAAAAAGAAAAGAGGGCAATGCTACTATATCTTTTTCCACACTTGTGCTTCAAAGTAGCACCTTGTTCTTCATGTAGTGAGTCTCATAAGTTGTCTTTTTATACTAGTGGGAATTTTTCATTATAGAACTTGGCTTGTATATTCCTATGAAGGGCTTCCTCAAATGCCCTAGGTCTTCATGAGCAAGCAAGTTGGATGCACACCCACTAGTTTTCTTTTGTTGAGCATTCATAGCTCTAGTGCATCCGTTGCATGGCAATCCCTACTCCTCATGTTGACATCAATTGATGGGCATCTCCATAGCCAGTTGATTAGCCTCGTCAATGTGAGACTTTCTCCTTTTTTGTCTTCTCCACACAATCCCCATCATCATATTCTATTCCACCCATAGTGCTATATCCATGGCTCACGCTCATGTATTGCGTGAAGATTGAAAAAGTTTGAGATTATTTAAGTATGAAGCAATTGTTTGGCTTGTCATCGGGGGTATAGAAGTTGGGAACATCTTTGTGTGACGAAAATGAAGCATAGCCTAACTATATGATTTTGTAGGGATGAACTTTCTTTTGCCATGATATTTTGAGAAGACATGATTGCTTTGATTAGTATGGTTGAAGTATTATTATTTTTGTGTCAATATGATCTTTTGTCTTGAATCTTTCGGATCTGAATATTCATATCACAATTAAGAAGATTTACATTGAAATTATGCCAAAGTATCACTCCGCATCAAAAAATCTCTTTGTATCATTTACCTACTCGAGGACGAGCAGGAATTAAGCTTGGGGATGCATGATACGTCTCCAACGTATCTATATTTTTTTATTGCTCCATGCTACTTTATCTACAGTTTTGGACTATATTGGGCTTTATTTTCCATTTTTATATTATTTTTGGGACTAACCTACTAACTCGAGGCCCAGCCCAGAATTGCTGTTTTTTGCCTATTTCAGTGTTTCGAAGGAACAGAATATCAAACGGAGTCAAAACGGAATGAAACCTTCGGGAACGTGATTTTCTCACCGAACGTGATCCAGGAGACCTGGACCCTACTCCAAGAAGTGCCAGAGGCGGTCACGAGGGTGGAGGGCGCCCCCCTGGGCGCGCCCCCCTACCTCGTGGGCCCCCTGTTGCTCCACCGACGTACTCCTTCCTCCTATATATACCTACGTATCCCCAAATGACCAGAACAGGAGCCAAAAACCTAATTCCACCGCCGTAACCTTCTGTATCCACGAGATCCCATCTTGGGGCCCGTTCTGGAGCTCCACCAGAGAGGGCATCCACCACGGGGGGCTTCTACATCAACACCATAGCCCCTCCGATGAAGTGTGAGTAGTTTACTTCAGACCTTCGGGTCCATAGCTAGTAGCTAGATGACTTCTTCTCTATTTTTGGATCTCAATACAATGTTCTCCCCCTCTCTTGTGGAGATCTATTCGATGTAATCTTCTTTTTGCGGTGTGTTTGTTGGGACCGATGAATTGTGGGTTTGTGATCCAGTATTATCTATGGAAATATTTGATTCTTCTCTAAATTCTTTTATGTATGATTGAGTTATCTTTGCAAGTCTCTTCGAATTATCCTTTTTGTTTGGCCAACTAGATTGGTAGTTCTTGCAATGGGAGAAGTGCTTAGCTTTGGGTTCAATCTTGCAGTGTCCTTACCCAGTGACAGAAAGGGTTGCAAGGCACGTATTGTATTGTTGCCATCGAGGATAACAAGATGGGTTTTTTATCATATTGCATGAATTTATCCCTCTACATCATGTCATCTTGCTTAAGGCGTTACTCTGTTTTTAACTTAATACTCTAGATGCATGTTGGATAGCGATCGATGAGTGCAGTAATAGTAGTAGATGCAGAATCGTTTCGATCTACTTGTCTCGGAAGTGATGCCTATATACATGACCATTACCTAGATATGCTCATAACTATGCTCAATTCTGTCAATTGCTCAATAGTAATTTGTTCACCCAACATATAATATCTATGCTCTTGAGAGAAGCCACTAGTGAAACCTATGCCCCCCGGGTCTATTCTCATCATATCAATCTCTATCGCTTTATTTACTTGCTTTTTTTTACTTTGCCTTTTACTTTTCACTTTGCATCTATCTATCAAAAATACCAAAAATATTATTTATCATCTCTATCAGATCTCACTCTCGTAAGTGACCGTGAAGGGATTGACAACCCCTAATCACGTTGGTTGCGAGTAGCTATCGTTTTGTGTAGGTACGAGGGACTTGTGCGTGGTCTCCTACTGGATTGATACCTTGGTTCTCAAAAACTGAGGGAAATACTTACGCTACTTTGCTGCATCATCCTCTCCTCTTCGGGGAAATCCAATGCAGTGCTCAAGAGGTAGCAAGAAGAATTTCTGGCGCTGTTGCCGGGGAGGCTCACGCAAGCAAGTCAACCATACCAAGTACCCATCGCAATGCCTATCTCTCGCATTACATTATTTGCCATTTGCCTCTCGTTTTCCTCTCCCCCACTTCACCCTTGCCGTTTATTCACCCTCTCTTTCCAAATATCCTCCTCTCTTTTTCGCTTGCCGTTTTTCTGTTTGCTTGTGTGTTGGATTACTTGTTGCCATGGCGCAAGATAATACCAAATTGTGTGACTTCTCAAATACCAATTATAATGATTTCCTTAGTACTCCTATTGCTCGTCTTAATGCTGTTGAGTCTTGTGAAATCAATAGCTTTGCTGAATCTTGTTATGAAAGATCAATTCGCCGGCCTTCCTAGTGAAGCCGCCACTACTCATCTAAACAATTTTGTTGATTTGTGTGATATGCAAAAGAAGAAAGATACGGATAACAATATTGTCAAATTGAAGTTATTTCCGTTTTCACTTAGAGATCGTGCTAAAGTTTAGTTTCCGTCTTTGCCTAAAAATTGTATTGATTCTTGGAACAAGTGCAAAGATGCTTTTATCTCTAAGTATTTTCCTCCCGCTAAGATCATCACTCTTAGGAATGATATTATGAATTTTAAACAACTTCATCATGAGCATGTTGCCCAATCTTGGGAAAGAATGAAATTGATGCTTCGCAATTGCCCTACTCATGGTTTGAATTTATGCATGATCATACAAAAATTTTATGCCGGTTTGAACTTTGCTTCTAGAAATCTCGTAGATTCGGCCGCGGGAGGCACGTTTATGGAAATCACGTTAGGAAATGCTACAAAATTTCTTGATAATATTATGGCTAATTATTCTCAATGGCACACCGAAAGATCTTCTAGTAAAAAAGTGCATGCTATAGAAGAAATCAATGTTTTGAGTGGTAAGATGGATGAACTTATGAAGATGTTTGCTACTAAAAATACTCCTCTTGATCCCAATGATATGCCTTTGTCTTCCTTGATTGAGAATAATAATGAATCTATGGATGTGAATTTTGTTGGTAGGAATAGTTTTGGAAACAATGCTTATAGAGGAAATTTTAATGCTAGACCGTTCCCTAGTAATCCCTCTAATAATTATGGAAATTCCTACAATAATTCTTATGGTAATTTTTAATAAGATGCCCTCTGATTTTGAGAATAGTGTGAAAGAATTTATGATTTCTCAAAAGAATATTAATGCTTTGCTTGAAGAAAAATTGCTCAAAGTTGATGATTTGGCTAGGAACGTTGATAGACTTTCGCTTGTTGTTAATTCTCTTAAACTTGGATCTTCTTCTGCTAAGCATGATATCAATGAGTCTCTCAAAGTAAGGAGAATTTCCATTGACGAGTGCAAGGAAAGAACCGCTAGATTGTGTGCTAAAAATGAAAGCTTTATAAAAGCGTGTTCTTCTAGTTTCCTTCCGCCTTTGCTAGCCTCTTCGGTACCGTGCACTGCCCTTTCTCACCTTGAGAGTTGGTGCAAACTTCGTCGGTGCATCCAAACCCCGTGATACGATACGCTCTATCACACATAAACCTCCTTATATCTTCCTCAAAACAGCCACCATACCTACCTATTATGGCATTTCCATAGCCATTCCGAGATATATTGCCATGCAACTTTCCACCGTTCCGGTCATCATCTTCATGACATACTTTACTTTTGTCATATTGCCATTGCATGATCATGTAGTTGACATTGTATTTGTGGCAAAGCCACCATGCATTATTTTTCATAAATGTCACTCTTAATTCATTGCACCATCCCGGTACACCGCCGGAGGCATTCATATAGAGTCATATCTTGTTCTAGTTTCGAGTTGTAATCCTTATGTTGTAATCAATAGAAGTGTAATGATCATCATTATTCGAACATTGCCCAAAGAAAAAAAAAGAAAAAAAGAAAGGCAAAAAAAGGCCCAAAAAAGGGAAAAGAAAAAAAAGAGAAAATAAAGAAAATAAATAAAAAGGGCAATGTTACTATCTCTTTTTCCACACTTGTGCTTCAAAGTAGCACCTTGTTCTTCATGTAGTGAGTCTCATATATTGTGCTTCAAAGTAGCACCATGTTTTTCATATAGTGAGTCTCATAGGTTGTCTTTTTCATACTAGTGGGAATTTTTCATTATAGAACTTGGCTTATATATTCTTACGATGGGCTTCCTCAAATGCCCAAGGTCTTCGTGAGCAAGCAAGTTGGATGCACACCCACTAGTTTTCTTTTGTTGAGCATTCATTTATAGCTCTAGTGCATCCGTTGCATGGCAATCCCTACTCCTCATGTTGACATCAATTGATGGGCATCTCCATAGCCCGTTGATTATCCTCGTCAATGTGAGACTTTCTCCTTTTTTGTCTTCTCCACACAATCCCCATCATCATATTCTATTCCACCCATAGTGCTATATCCATGGCTCACGCTCATGTATTGCGTGAAGGTTGAAAAAGTTTGAGATTATTTAAGTATGAAACAATTGCTTGGCTTGTCATCGGGGGTATAGAAGTTGGGAACATCTTTGTGTGACGAAAATGAAGCATAGCCTAACTATATGATTTTGTATTGATGAACTTTCTTTTGCCATGTTATTTTGAGAAGACATGATTACTTTGATTAGTATGCTTGAAGTGTTACTATATCTTTTATCAATATGAACTTTTATTTTGAGTCATCTGGATCTGAATATTCATGCCACAATAAAGAAAATTACATTATGAATTATGCTAGGTAGCATTCCACATCAAAAATTCTCTTTTTATCATTTACCTAATCGAGGACGAGCAGGAATTAGGCTTGGGGATGCTTGATACGTCTCCAACGTATCTATAACTTTTGATTGTTCCATGCTATTATATTACCCCTTTTGGATGTTTATGGGCTTTATTTTACACATTTATATCATTTTTTGGGACTAACCTACTAACCGGAGGCCCAGCCCATATTATTGTTTTTTTGCCTATTTCAGTATTTCCAAGAAAAGGAATATCAAACGGAGTCCAAATGGAATGAAACCTTCGGGAGCGTGATCTTTGGAATGAACCTGATCTGGAGAGCTTGGAGTGCAAGTCAAGAAGCTTCCGAGGGCCCCACGAGATAGGGGGCCTCCCCCCTGTAGGGCGCGCCCCCTGTCTCGTGGGCCCCTCGGGCAGCCACCGACGTACTTCTTCCTCCTATATATACCTACGTACCCCGAAAACATCCAGGAGCACCACGAAACACAATTTCCACCGTCGTAACCTTCTGTATCCGCGAGATCTCATCTTGGAGCCTTCGCCGGCACTCTGCCGGAGGGGGAATCGACCACGGAGGGCCTCTACATCAACATCCTTGCCCCTCCGATGAGTTGTGAGTAGTTTACCATAGACCTACGGGTCCATAGTTATTAGTTAGATGGCTTCTTCCTTCTTTTTGATCTCAATACAATGTTCTCCCCCTCTCTTGTGGAGATCTATTTGATGTAAACTCTTTTTGCAATGTGTTTGTCGAGATCCGATGAATTGTGGGTTTATGATCAAGTTTATCTATGAATAATATTTGAATCTTCTATGAATTCCTTTATGTATGATTGAGTTATCTTTGCAAGTCTCTTCGAATTATCAGTTTGGTTTGGACTACTAGATTGGTCTTTCTTGCCATGGGAGAAGTGCTTAGTTGTGGGTTCAATCTTGCGGTGTCCTTACCTAGTGACAGAAAGGGTTGCAAGGCACGTATTGTATTGTTGCCATCGAGGATAACAAGATGGGGTTTATATCATATTGCATGTGTTTAACCCTCTACATCATGTCATCTTACTTAATGCGTTACTCTGTTCTTATGAACTTAATACTCTAGATGCTGGCAGGAGCCGGTCGATGTGTGGAGTAATAGTAGTAGATGCAGGCAGGAGTCAGTTTTACTTGTTATGGACGTGATGCCTATATACATGATCATGCCTAGATAATCTCATAACTATGCGCTTTTCTATCAATTGCTCGACAGTAATTTGTTCACCCACCGTAATACTTATGCTATCTTGAGAGAAGCCTCTAGTGAAACCTATGGCCCCCGGGTCTATCTCTTATCATATTTGCTTTCAATCTACTTTATTTGCATCTTTACTTTTTTGCATCTATATTATAAAATACCAAAAATATATTTATATTATCGTACTATCTTTATTAGATCTCACTTTCGCAAGTGGTCGTGAAGGGATTGACAACCCCTTTATTGTGTTGGTTGCGAGTTCTCAGTTTGTGTGTGTAGGTGTGTGGGACTTTTGAGGAGCCTCCTACTGGATTGATACCTTGGTTCTCAAAACTGAGGGAAATACTTACGCTACACTTTGCTGCATCACCCTCTCCTCTTTGAGGAAAACCAACGCAAGCTCAAGACGTAGCAGGTGCATCTTCTGTCGGGTGTGGAGCGGACGAGGGAGGGGTAGTAACTGCTGTCGCCTGTACACACTCAGCTTACTATTGAATCCTGTTCCCCAAGAGCTGAAAAACGAACTGCTGCCGCCGCCTACATACTCGTTCACTCGAAGAGACTCCAATGACGATCTGAGGGGTCAGCCTGCTGGATATGGACTTCAGCAAGGAGTTCTCCTTTGAGTTCGCCGTTCAGTCCGATGGCTGCACCAAGTTGAATGTGATGTACACCAACGATACAGACTCGGTGAAGCTCTGCCTTGCCTCAGTCCTATGGCTGCACTAGGTTCTGGAGCATTCGCCCGTTTCATCGGCAGCGCTGACTGCACCTTCGCTACGGTGGAGAGAAGGAAGAACGTGACGATTTGGCCATCAGGTGCAACAAGCTTGTTGACATCCAGAAGCAATACAAGATCATCAGCAACGGGCAGGAGAAGGACTCCGTGGTTGACCTCGCTGAGACCATCATAGACCCCTGATATGCCAACATGAAAGAAGACGACCTGAACACGTGGGAGGTACCTCTGAATCTAGCCTACATAACCTACGCGGCCAAGGACGCATACACATGCTACGACATGTACATGCCGATCTTGGACATGAGGGCGTGTCTGCTTCCCGTAACCGACGAGTACAAAGAGAGCCGCAGCGTCATGATCAAGCATGCCAGGAAGGTCTAGATGTTGTACTTTATCTGTTTATAAGCACCTTTATCATCTGAGTGTTTCATGCATTAGCCTATGTGTCGTAATTATCTGTTTTGTCCGAAATATTTCTTTTAAGAAACCGTTAACCTGATTGCTTTTTTAGTGGCTATTTGCATATGTATGTAAACTAGTTCACTTGTCCGTAAAAAAACTAGTTCACTCGGCTGTCGTGCTTTGAATCTCCTTCCTCCCAACATATTCCCCTCCTCAGGTGGACCGAGCAGGTCTCTGAATTTTCTCCCACTTTATTTTTCGATGTAAACTAAGTTTTCTCCCAGTACTTTCCCCTAGAACCAACTCAACTGTCCCACGTCTAGCCTAAAAAATAATAATACCCCACGTACTATTAACTCATCAAATTAATAATTGTTTATATATAACTTGGCAAGTTAACTCCTAGTGATTGCGTACATAAGCTTGCAAAGATTTTACTGACGTGCAATCATGTGTTTATGTTTTTATAACATTTCTCCGTCTAGCCCAACATGGTATTTTCACCCAGCCCAGCAAGTCCGCGGATTTCGAGAAGCATGCAAATGGGGTTTAAATGGGCTGCATAGATGCTACATCATTGTTTCACCCAGCCCACCAAATGGACTAAAAAAAATGGACTGGCTGACTTGTGGGCCAGTAGGTCGAATCCTAAGAAGGCGTTGGATTTATATCCAACGGCCGGCATTCTTCTTCAATCTCTCGTCTTCTTCCCCCAGCGCTGCCGGAACCGCTTGCTCTAGCCTTCGGCGTCCAGCGGTGTTGTTTTGCGCTCCTCAGCGAAACGCTACCCCGCCGACGGCCAGGCCATTCCTCCACTCTGCACCTCCTGTTATTCTCTGTCAAGTGTAGGCCCACCCCGCACCCGAACCAGTCAAGTTTCCCACTCCTCTCCGTCTGCGACTCCACTGCCGCGTCTTCCCCATCTTCGGGTCGTTCCAGTCTGGGGCCTCGCCGTCGTCCACCGCCTCGGTGCGCTCAGCGCGGCATGGTCAAGATACGAGAGTCATCGGAAGAGGACTGTACATGGAGAGCCTAATGGCTGGGACCCATGAGGTCCATGGTCGCACGCAAGGAAGGTTCCTCCTTATTACGCACTGTACGTGCACTGTACATGGGAAGGGCTTCTATATTTCATGAAAAAACGTTCCCCCCGCTGACAGGTCGGACCCACCAACTATATCTTCGCACGCAAGGAAGTGCCTCCTTATTACGCACCAAAAAATGAATACCCCCTGCTAGCTGGGACCCACCATAGTGGGTGGCTGACTTGTGGGCTTACTAAGTTGACGAGGACGGAGGGCTCTGTCAACTTAGTCAATATGAACGATTCTACCTCCAGTGACCATACGATGTCCATCCAACGGCCATAGTGCTTCTTCAACCTCTGGTCTTCTTGCTCCAGCCGCCCAAAGCAGTGCTTGTCGTGTCGCGTGCTCCTGCCTCTCGTGGCCGGCTGTGATGCCGCAGAGGCCTCACCGCCCCCTACTACTCCCACTGCTGGCCCAGGGTATCCCTCTACTCACCCACACCCCCTGTTATTCTGCGGTGACGGCAGCCTCACGCCGCAGCCGAACCAGTGAACCCTCGTACTCCTCTCCGTGTGGGCATCCACTACCGCGTCTTCCCCGGCCCTGCGTCGTCCCCTTCCTAAGCCTCGCCGTCGTCCACCGTCGTGGTGCTCTCCGCGCGGCGTGGTCAACATGGTCAAGGAACGACTTCCATCAGAAGAGTATTGTATGTGGAGAGGCTGACAGCTGGGTCCATGGCCACAGCCCAGTTTTTTGTGATTTGCCAAGTAAGTCGCTTTGTGAGGCCTGTTGGGCTGCAAATCTTTCAAGACGAGGAGAGCTTCATTCGGCTGGCCGAGAAAATGGCCCATTAGTAATGAGAAATGGGTTGTACATTTTTAAAACACATCAAACCGGCAATTAGTTTCAAATATCTTTTTTTTATTTCGAGATTTTAAATTACATTAATTTTTATGCGTGGAGAATTTGTTGGATTTTATATTGATATACATTTATTTTTAAAATCAGTTTGAATGTGAGTCGAAATTTCGGGATTAAAAACAGTTCGGACCGCACCAAAATATGCAAAATTTCATATATTTTTTTAACTGTGGCCACAATATGGGCTGTAATGCTGAAAAAAGAATATGGGCTAAAAAACCTTAAGAATTAGCAAATGGGCTGTAAAATATTAGAAATAATGGCAGATGGGTTGTATACTGTTTTCCACAGATTTGAGGCTTTCGTAAAAAAAAGGTTGACGCACAAGCAGTGATTGTTGGATGGCCATCCAACGGCCGTCGTGCTTCTTCAATCTCTGCTCTTCCTGCTCCGGCCGCTCAAACAAGTGCCGGCGGGACTGCCTGCTCCCTCCTCCCCGCGGCCGACTGTGCTGCCGCGCAGGCCTCACCGCCCCACCGTACTCCCATCGCTGGCCTAGCCATCCCTCTACTCACCCACTCCCGCTGTTATTCTCCGGCGACGGCAGATGAACCAGTAAACCCTCGTACAGTCGTACTCCCCTCCGCGTGGGAAACAACTACCGAGTCTTCCCTGCCTCCGTGTCGTTCCCTTCCTAGGCCTGGCCGTCGTCCATCGCCCTAGTGCTCTTGGCGCGGTCTGGTCAACGTGGTCAACGACCGACATGCATCTGAAGTGGACTATATGTGGAGAGGCTGACAGCTGGGTCCACGGCCGCACGCAAGGAAATGCCTCCTTATTACGCGCAAAATAATGATTCCTCCACCTGACATCTGGGACCCGCCGAAAGGGCCTCTATATTTCGCGAAAAAAAAGTTACCGCCGCTGACAGCTTGGACCCACCAGCTATATCTTCGCACACAAGGAAGTGCCTCCTTATTACGCAAAAAAATGAATACTACCGCTGCTAGCTGGGACCCAGTATAGTGACAGGCTGACTTGTGGGACTACTAAGTTGACGGGGACGGAGGGCTTTGTCAACTTGGTCAATACTCCAGTGACCGTACGATGTCCATCCAACGGCCGTAGTGCTTCTTCAACCTCTGGTCTTCGTTCTCCAGCCGCTCAAAGCAGCGCCGGTCGTGCTGCATGCTCCTGCCTCCCGTGGCCGGCTGTGATAGCGCAGAGGACTCACCGCCCCCTACTACTCCCACCGCTAGCCAGGCCATCCCTCTACTCACCCACACCCCCTGTTATTCTGCGGCGAGGGCAGCATCACACCGCAGCCGAACCAGTGAACCCTCGTGCTCCTCTTCGTGTGGGCAACCACTGCTGCGTCTTCCCCGGCTCCGCGCCATCCCCTTCCTAGGCCTCACCGTCGTCCGCCATCATGGTGCTCTCGGCGCGGCGTGGTCAATGTGGTCAACGACCGACTTTCATCGGAAGAGTACTGTGCGTGGAGAGGCTGACAGCTGGGTCCACGGCGGCCGCAAGGAAGTGCCTCCTTATTACGCGCAAAATATTTATTCCTCCACCTGACAGCTGAGACCCACCGAACGGGCCACCGTATTTCACAAAAAAACGTTTCCCCCTTGACTGCTGGGACCCACCAGCTACACCTTCGCACGCAAGGAAGTGCGTCCGGGCAAAAAAAACGATTCGCCCCCCTGACTGCTGGGACCCACCAGCTACATCTTCGCAGGCAAGGAAGTGCCTGACAGTTGGGACCCACCTGGTCGAAGCATACGTAGCATTGTCATTCTGGTCGCGAACGTGTACGTACATACTGGTCGATGTAGAGGCGCGCATGTGTCGTAGTAGAGGCGCGCACGTGTCGTAGTAGAGGCGCGCTAGCATGTACACATACGTACAACGGTCAGGGTGCAAAAAAGAAAATACGGCCACATATGTGTACATACGGACAGGGTCTCGAATGCCTACTCGCGCATATGTACGGCTAGGGCTCGTGTACATGGCTGGGTCGAAACGGAGAAAGAGCGTCGTCATCATGTTCATGGGGAGGCAACGGAATGTGTCGTGTTCATGGGGAGGCAACGGAATGCGTCGTGTTCATGGGGAGGCAACGGAATGCGTCGTGTTCATCGGGAGGCAACAAAACGCGTGGGAGCCAACCGGCTGGGTCGGAACGGAATGCATGGTCGTGTTCATCAGGAGGGCTTGGACTAAACAAGCGATGGAAACGAGGCCTGGCGTACCGCAAAACGGAGGAAACGAACCTCCTACGTTTGGAACAGGGTCCTGTTGATCGGGAGGTGTCTGGCATACCGCAAAACGGAGGAAATGGCCCTCCTATGGTCGAAACGGGGGTCCTATTGATCGGGAGGGGTGTGGTGTACCGCAAAACGGAGGAAACGGACCTCCTACGGTCGAAACGGGGGTCCTGTTGATCGGGAGGGGTGTGGCGTACCGCAAAATGGACGAAACGGACTTGTGTTGGAGTGCTACGGTCGAAACGGGGGTCCTGTTCATCGGGAGGGGTGTGGCGTACCGCAAAACCGGACTCCACGGGATACTGTTCATCTCCACCATCGACCTCCTCCAGCCTCCACGGGCTACCGTCGACCTCCTCCAGCCTCCACGGGCTCCTGTTCATCCAGCCTCCACCGCGCGCTAAACTACCGGCTACTATTCAACCACCCCTCCACGGGCACCCCTCCACCATCTACTGTTCATCCAGCCCTCCACACCACGGGGTCCTGTTCAACCACCCCTCCACGGGCACCCCTCCACCATCTACTGTTCATCCAGCCCTCCACCACACCACGGGGTCCTGTTCATCCAGAGGCAACGCCATCGCTCACTGTTCATCCAAACCCCCCCGCAACGCTCACTGTTCATCCAATCGATCGGCTTCAGTTAGCAGCAGTAGCGAAGGAATCGCTCGATCGGGTTCAGTTAACAGCCATCGATCGATCGCTCGGGTTCAGTAACGCGTAGCCTGCAGTGCAATCGCTCGGGTTCAGTTGGAGCCCAATGCCTCGCTCGGGTTTAGTTAGAGCACACGCCTCGCGCACATGCGCGTACGTGTACGAGAGAAACGCGCATCGCTCGGCCCCGACCTCCCACCATAACCGTGAACTCCCCGAAATTTTCCTCCCCCTCGCTTCTACCACGGTTTTTTCCATCATGGACGGCCCAAAGAATGTCATGCAGCTCCGTCTCCGGCCCGCCCAGGACGAAAAGCCCATTTTCTGTCATGATTTTTTGTCATAGAAGTAGGAGCCCACCACATCTATGATGATACCGGGTTTTGTCACAATTATCGTCATAGAAGTGTCATATGTATGACAGAAAAAAATTCGTTGGGCCCAAAATGTCACGGATGTGTCTTTTTTTGTAGTGGGAAGGGGTGGTAGGAGTTAACCATCGCGCGATCCCGACCTCCACACAAAGGATGGCAATCAATAAATACCTCATGCTCCGACTTCATCACATAACGGTTCACCATATGTGCATGCTACGTGAATCACAAACTTTAACACAAGTATTTCTACAATCCACGATTACTCACTAGCATGACCTTAATATCACCATCTTTATATCTCAAAACAATCATAAGGAATCAAACTTCTCTTAGTATTCAATGCACTTTATATGAAAGTTTTTATTATATCCCTCTTGGATGCCCATCATATTAGGACTAAATTCATAACCTAAACAAATTACCATGTTGTTTAAGACTCTCAAAATAATATAAGTGAAGCATGAGAGTTCATCAATTTCTTCAAAATATGACCACCGCCGTGCTCTAAAACGATATAAGTGAAGCACTAGAGCAAATGACAAACTACTCCAAAAGATATAAGTGAAGATCAATGAGTAGTTGAATAATTATATAACTATGTGAAGACTCTCTAACATTTAAGAGTTTCAGATCTTAATATTTTATTCAAACAGCAAGCAAAACAAAATAAAATGACATTGCAAGGATAGCACATATCATGTGAAGAAGCAAAAACTTAGGCTCAACTAAAATTGACCGATTGTTGTTGAAGAAGAAAGGTGGGATGCCAACCGGGGCATCCCCAAGCTTAGATGCTTGAGGCTTCTTGAAATATTCATTAGGGATGCCTTGGGCATCCCCAAGCTTGAGCTTTTGTGTCTCCTTAATTCCTTTTATATCACGGTTTCCCTAAATCTTAAAAATTTCCTCCACACAAAACTCAACAAGAACTCGTGAGATAAGTTAGTATAAATCAACCGCAATAATCTTATCATTCTCTAATGTAGCAAATCACTAAATTATTATTTGATATTACCTACTAAATTTCTCTGCATATTTAACACTCCTATCATCAAATAGAACCATTAAACAAGCAAACATATGCAAACAATGCAAACATAACATCAATCTATCTAAACAGGACAGTCTGTAAAGAATGCAAGAGGAATCATACTTCCCTAACTCCAAAAATTCTTAAAAATTACCACATTGAAGAAAATTTGTTGTTACTCATCGTGTAAAAAATTTCGGATTTTATCTTGTTCTGACTATTCACCAATATTCAAAACATAACAGCAAACTTTCTGTTTTCAAAACAGCAACGTATAGACTTGTAAAATAAGCATGGTAAAGGCTATACTTGAATTTTATTGAACTAAAATATATAAAACATGTCTCTGAATAATAGCAAGAAAATATAAACAAGAGAAAATGATGCTCCAAGAAAAACACATATCATGTGGTGAATAAAAATATAGCATCAAGTAAGGTTACCGATGAACGAAGACGAAAGAGGGGATGCCATCCGGGGCATCCCCAAGCTTAGGCTCTTGGTTGTCCTTGAATATTACCTTGGGGTGCCTTGGGAATCCCCAAGCTTAGTCTCTTGCCACTCCTTATTCCATAGTGCATCAAATCTTTACCCAAAACTTGAAAACTTCACAACACGAAACTCAACAGAAAACTCGTAAGCTCCGTTAGTATAAGAAAATAAATCACCACTTAGGTACTGTTGTGAACTCATTCTAAATTCATATTGGTGTTATCTCTACTGTATTCCAACTTCTCCATGGTTCATACCCTCTTATACTACTCATGGATTCATCAAAATAAGCAAACAACACATAGAAAACAGAATCTGTCAAAAACAGAACAGTATGTAGTAATCTGGAAACCATACCTCTGTACCTCCAAAAATTCTGAAAAATTAGGAAAATCTAGGAAATTTGTATATAAAGCTTGTGTAAAAAATCAGATCCAAATCACGTTTCAGTTCATTTTCAAAATTCCCAGACTAAATGCAAAAGTTTCTGTTTTTGCACAGAATCAAGTTAACTATCATCTACACTATCCCAAAGGTTTACTTGGCACTTTATTAAAACAAAAGCTATAGAACATGATTACTACAGTAGCATAATCTTGTAAACACACAAAAACACTAAGGGTAAATATTGGGTTGTCTCCCAACAAGCGCTTTTCTTTAATGCCTTTTAGCTAGCATGATGATTTCAGTGATGCCCGCATAAAAAATAAGAATTGAAACACAAAGAGAGCATCATGAAGAATATAACTAACACATTTAAGTCTAACCCACTTCCTATCCATAGGGATTTTGTGAGCAAACAATTTATGGGTACAAGAATCAACTAGCATAGGAAAGAAAAACAAGCATAACTTCGAGATTTTCAACACATAGAGAAGAAACTTGATATTATTGCAATTCCTACAAGCATATATTCCTCCCTCATAATAATTTTCAGTAGCATCATGAATGAATTCAACAATATAACCACCACATAAAGCATTCTTTTCATGATCTACATGCATAGAAATTTTACTACTCTCCACACAAGCAAATATATTCTCATGAATAGTAGTGGGAGCAAACTCAACAAAATAACTATCATGTGAGGCATAATCCAATTGAAAATTATAATCAAGATGACAAGTTTCATGGTTATCATTATTATTTCTAGCATACATGTCATCACAATAATCATCATAGATAGCAACTTTATTCTCATAATCAATTGGATCCTCTTCCGAAATAGTGGATTCATCACTAAATAAAGTCATGACCTATCCAAATCCACTTTCATCAATATAACCATAAGAGTCAACGCCCTCAAAAACAGTGGGATCATTACTTCCTAAAGTTGAAACTCTTCCAAACCCACTTTCATCAATATAATCATCATAAATAGGAGGCATGCTATTATCAAAATAATTTTGCTCATCAAAACTTGGGGGACTAAAAATATCATCTTCATCAAACATAGCATCCCTAAGCTTGTGCTTTTGCATATCATTAGCATCATGGATATTCAAAGAATCATACTAGCAATATTGCAATCATGCTCATCATTCAAAAATTTAGTTCCAAACATTTTATAGACTTCTTCTTCTAACACTTGAGCACAATTTTCCTTTCCCTCATTTTCACGAATGATATTAAAAAGATGAAGCATATGACGCAACCTCAATTCCATTTTTTGTAGTTTTTTATAAACTAAACTAGTGATAAAACAAGAAATTAAAAGATTTAATTGCAAGATCTAAAGATATACCTTGAAGCACTAACCTCCCCGGCAACGGCGCCAGAAAAGGGCTTGATGTCTACTACGCAACCTTCTTCTTGTAGACGTTGTTAGGCCTCCAAGTGCAGAGGTTTGTAGGATAGTAGAAAATTTCCCTCAAGTGGATGACCTAAGGTTTATCAATCCGTGGGAGGCGTAGGATGAACATGGTCTCTCTCAAACAACCCTGCAACCAAATAACAAAGAGTCTCTTGTGTCCCCAACACACACAATATAATGGTAAATTGTATAGGTGCACTAGTTCGGCGAAGTGATGGTGATACAAGTGCAATATGGATGGTAGATATAGGTTTTTGTAATCTGAAATTATAAAAACAGCAAGGTAACAAGTAATAAAAGTGAGCGAAAACGGTATTGCAATGCTTCGAAACAAGGCCTAGGGTTCATACTTTCACTAGTGCAAGTTCTCTCAACAGTGATAACATAATTAGATCATATAACAATCCCTCAACATGCAACAAAGAGTCACTCCAAAGTCACTAATAGCGGAGAACAAACAAAGAGATTATTGTAGGGTATGAAACCACCTCAAAGTTATTCTTTCCGATAAATCCATTGGGCTATTCTTATAAGTGTCACAAGCAGACATAGAGTTCGTAGTAAAATAACACCTTAAGACACAAATCAACCAAGACCCTAATGTCACCTAGATACTCCAATGTCACCACAAGTATCCGCGGGTTTGACTATACGATATGCATCACACAATCTCAGATTCATCTATTCAAACCAACACAAAGAACTTCAAAGAGTGCCCCAAAGTTTATACCGGAGAGTCAAGACGAAAACATGTGCCAACCCCTATGCATAAGTTCACAAGGTCACCGAACCCGCAAGTTGATCACCAAAACATACATCAAGTAGATCACGGGAATATCCCATTGTCACCACATATAAGCACATGCAAGACATACATCAAGTGTTCTCAGATCCTTATAGACTCAATCCGATAAGATAACTTCAAAGGGAAAACTCAATCCATTACAAGAAGGTAGAGGGGGAGAAACATCATAAGATCCAACTATAATAGCAAAGCTCGTGGTACATCAAGATCATGCCATATCAAGAACATGAGAGAGAGAGAGAGATCAAACACATAGCTACTGGTACATACCCTCGGCCCCGAGGGTGAACTACTCCCTCCTCGTCATGGAGAGCACCGAGATGATGAAGATGGCCACCGGTGATGGATCCCCCCTCGGACAGGGTGCCGAAATAGGGTCTCGATTGGTTTTTGGTGGCTACAGAGGCTTGCAGCGGCGGAACGCCCAATCTTGGTTCTGTTCTGGAAGTTTGGGGATATATAAGAGGTGTTGGCGTCCGGAACAAGTCAGCGGGGGTCCACGAGGTAGCCACGAGGTAGGGGGCATGCCCAGGGGGTAGGGCGCGCCCTCCACCATCGTGGTAGCCTCGGGACTCTTTTGGTCCATCTTCGATGCTCCGTGTGCTTCTTCTGGTCCAAAAATAATCTCCGTAAATTTTCAGGTCAATTGGACTCCATTTGATATTCCTTTTCCGCGATACTCAAAAACAAGGAAAAAACTGAAACTGGCACTGGGCTCTAGGTTAATAGATTAGTCCCAAAAATCATATAAAATAGCATATAAATGCATATAAAATATCCAAGATGGATAATATAATAGCATGGAACAATCAAAAATTATAGATACATTGGAGACATATCAAAGCTCTCCGACCCCCGGGCGGCGCCGGTCCTGAGGAAGATTGCTGCAAACATGCATGTCGGGGCACTGACGGGGGGGCATGCTCGTCAAGGAGTTCCTGACGCAGCGCCTAGCCCCGCTCCAAGTGCACACGCGCCCCATGTGGGAGTTCAAGGGTGCAGAGGACGACATCCGGCTGCGCTCGGGGAGCCTGACGGGCAAGGAGCTGGACAAGGCCATGAACACCCGTCTTGAGGGGAGCCGGGCAACCTCCCAGCGGCCTACGTCCCGTTGTACTAGCGTGCCGACTGGGCAGCGCTGGTCGCCACCATGCCTATCTTCAACAAGCTGAGGCTCGTGCCACCCGAGCTCCCCAACTCTCTGGCGCTGGTGTCCTCCGGCGACCACGCCGACAAAGAGGGCGAAGAAGACTTGGAGGCGACCGTGGATAATGTGGCGGAGATCTCTCCCCAGTCTCAGAGCGAGCTTCTCCGCGGCCTCATAGATGATGACGCCACCGCCGAGCCCGTAGTCGGGGAGTCCCCACGCTCCATCGGGGTTGTCACATGGTCTGGGGCCACTCCCCGGCCCCGTGGAGGCCAGGCTGAGTGACCCCGAAGAAGGGCGGGGCGACACCCACTCCTCAAAGTGACACCTCCGCCTCGTCTGTCGTTGCCACGCTGAAGCCAGCCGATGTGCACCCTGCCGCCCCCGAGATATGGCGAAGACAGCGCCTAGGAAGATTGGAGGCACCCTGGCCCCGGCTAGGAAGAGGGCATACATTGCCTCTGACAAGTAAGTACCTTACCTTGTTTTTGTTCATCTCCCTTGATGTCGTGCCCACAATACTCCCCTCCTGGTGACCAGGGTGGGCGTCATGCGAAGAAGAGGAAGGAGGAAGCCGAGACCCCTGAGGCATCACCACTCGCCAAAGACGTGGTGGCTCTGATGTAGACTGAAGAGGTCGCCCAGCACTCCCTCACGATGAAGCGAGCCCCCAAAGGCGTGGTGGAAACTTTGGGGGACTTTGCCTCCGCAGGCCAGCAGGCTGCAGAGCCACCAGTCCCTGTCGTGCCTGAGGGGGGCTTGGAGCCCCCAGCATCGTGAACTGCACCCGATGCTGCCTCCCTAACAACGACGCATGCCCCTACGCCAACGCCACCTGCTCCCTAGGCCCTTGCATTGGCTGACTGTGCCACCCCCACATCAGGCCAGGCGCCTTTGATGAAGCCTAGGCTGCACTTGACCAACTCCGTGTCGACCTCCAAGATGCCGACATGTGCTTTGAGAGGGAGCGCATGGGGCTAGCTCAAGGTGGCATCAGGCGAACATGTCCGTCAGGGCGGCCTGGGGCCGTGCTGAGGCCGCCACCACAGAGAGCCGGCAGGAGGCCAACGAGTCCTTGGGGGCACATGACGCGACACTAGCCAGCGCCGCATCTGCCAAGGGGCACTACGACAAGGCGGAGGCCGAGATGAAGGCCCTTCAGGAGGGGCAAGCCGCCCACGCCCAACAGCTTCAACAGCAAGAGGAAGACCTCAAGGCTCGCGAGGCGATGCTCACCGATCGCGATGCCAAGATGGCCCAGGTGACCAAGGACCAAGCCATGAAGCGAGACCGTCTGAGCGAGCTGAAGAAGGAGGTCGACAGAGCCCAGGCGTCCCACGCCCAACACGTTTCTGAGGCGACGGCCCAGCTGTAGGCCAGAGAGAAGGCCCTCGCCGCCGCCAAGAAAACGGCACCATGGAGCGTGGAGCCTTCATCTCCCTCGAGCGTAGGTCCTATGAGGCGATGCGCTCCATCTATGGGGAAGGGTACGAGAAGCCGTTGGCGACTCGGGAGGACGGCCTTGTTGGGCTTTGATACGTCCATTTTGCATCATGCTTTTATATCGATATTTATTGCATTATGGGCTGTTACTACATATTATGTCACAATACTTATGTCTTTTCTCTCTTATATTACAAGGTTTACATGAAGAGGGAGAATGCCGGTAGCTGGAAATCTAGGCTGGAAAAGGAGCAATTATTAGAGACCTATTCTGCACAACTCCAAAAGTCCTGAAACTCCAAGAAAGTCAGTTTTGGAATATATTAAAAATATTGGGAGAAGAAAGCACCAGAGGGGGGCCACCCACTGTCCACGAGGGGGGGGCGCCCTACCTCCTGGGCGCGCCCCCTGCCTCGTGGGCCACCTGGAAGCCCCCGATGCCCATATTCTGGTATAAGGTGTCTTTTGCCCTGGAAAAAACCATAAGGAAGCTTTCGGGATGAAGCGCCACCGTCTCGAGGTGGAACCTGGGCAGAACCAATCTAGGGCTCCGGCGGAGCTGTTCTGCCAGGGAAACATCCCTCCGGGAGGGGGAAATCATCGCCATCGTCATCACCATCAATCCCCTCATTGGGAGGGGGTCAATCTCCATCAAAATCTTCACCAGCACCATCTCCTCTCAAACCCTAGTTCATCTCTTGTACCCGATCTTTGTCTCAAAACCTCAGATTGGTACCTGTGGGTTGCTAGTAGTGTTGATTACTCTTTGTATTTGATGCTAGTTGGTTTATTCGGTGGAAGATCATATGTTCAGATCCTTTATGCATATTAATACCCCTCTGATTATGAACATGAATATGATTTGTGGGTAGTTACATTTGTTCCTGAGGACATGGGAGAAGTCTTGTTATAAGTAGTCATGTGAATTTTGTATTCGTTCGATATTTTGATGAGATATATGTTGTCTTTCCTCTAGTGGTGTTATGTGAACATCGACTACATGACACTTCACCATTGTTTGGTCCTAGAGGAAGGCATTGGGAAGTAATAAGTAGATGATGGGTTGCTAGAGTGACAGAAGCTTAAACCCTAGTTTATGCATTGCTTCGTAAGGGGCTAATTTGGATCCATATGTTTCATGCTATGCTTAGGTTTACCTTAATTCTTCTTTCGTAGTTGCGGATGCTTGCGAGAGGGGTTAATCATAAGTGGTATGCTTGTCCAAGGAAGGGCAGTACCCAAGCACCTGTCCACCCACCTATCCAATTGTCAAAGTAATGAACGTGAATCATATGAGCATGATGAAAACTAGCTTGACGATAATTCCCATGTGTCCTCGGGAGCGCTTTCCTTTATATAAGAGTTTGTCCAGGCTTGTCCTTTGCTACAAAAAGGATTGGGCCACCTTGCTGCACCTTGTTTACTTTTGTTACTTGTTACCTTTTACAAATTACCTTATCACAAAACTATCTGTTACCGATAATTTCAGTGCTTGCAGAGAATACCTTACTGAAAACCGCTTGTCATTTCCTTCTGCTCCTCGTTGGGTTCGACACTCTTACTTATCGAAAGGACTATGATAGATCCCCCATACTTGTGGATCATCAAGAATCTTTTCTCGCGCTATTGCCGGGGAGTGAAGTGTCTTTGGTAAGTGGAATTTGGTAAGGAAAAATTTATATAGTGTTCTGAAATTTACTATCACTTGTTACTATGGAAAATAATCCTTTGAGGGGCTTGTTCAGGGTATCTTCACACCGACCAGTAGAGCAAAGAGTTTCTCCTCAACCTACTGAATCTACTAAAAATGTTTACTTTGAAATTCCTTCAGGTATGATAGAGAAACTACTAGCTAATCCTTTTACAGGAGATGGAACATTACATCTTGATATGCACCTAATCTATGTGGATGATGTTTGTGGATTATTTAAGCTTGCAAGTATGCCCGAGGATGTTATCAATAAGAAGGTCTTCCCTTTATATTTGAAGGGAAAGGCATTGACATGGTTTAAGCTATGTGATGATATTGGATCATGGAACTACAACCGATTGAAATTGGAATTTCATCAGAAGTTTTATCCTATGCATCTTGTTCATCGTGATCGTAATTATATATATAATTTTTCGCCTCGCAAAGGAGAAAGTATCGCTCAAGCTTGGGGGAGGCTTAAGTCAATGTTATATTCATGCCCCAATCATGAGCTCTCAAGAGAAATTATTATTCAATTTTTTTATGCTCGGCTTTCTCTCAATAATTGCTCCATGATCGATACTTCTTGTACTGGTTCTTTTATGTTGAAGACTATTGAATTCAAATGGGATTTATTGGAAAGAATTAAACGCAACTCTGAAGATTGGGAACTCGAGGAAGGTAAGGAGTCAGGTATAACATCTAAGTTTGATTGTGTTAAATCTTTTATGGATACTGATGCTTTTTGTGAATTTAGCACTAAATATGGACTTGACTCTGAGATAGTAGCTTCTTTCTGTGAATCATTTGCTACTCATGTTGATCTCCCTAAGGAGAAGTGGTTTAAATATCATCCACCCATTGAAGTAAAAGTAGTTGAAGAAAAGACTATCACTTATAATGTTGATCCTATTGTTCCTACCGCTTATATTGAGAAACGACCTTTCCCTGTTAGAATAAAGGATCATGCTAAAGCTTCAACTATGGTTCATCAGAGTAATGTTAGAACACCTACACCCTCTGATCAAATTAAAGTTGAACCTAGTATTGCTATGGTTAAGGATCTCTTGGTCGATAATATTTATGGGCATGTTATTTACTTCTGTGGTGAAGCTGCTATAATTGCTAGATCCGATACTAGAAATAAACATAGAACTGTTGTTGGCATGCCTGGTGTTTCTGTAAAAATAGGAGATCATTGTTATCATGGCTTATGTGATATGGGTGCTAGTGTTAATGCAATACCTCATTCCTTATACAAAGAAATTATGCATGATATCGCACCCGCTAAAATAGAAGGTATTGATGTTACTATTAAGCTCGCCAATAGAGATAGTATTTCACCAATTGGGATAGTTAGAGATGTTGAAGTCTTGTGTGGGAAAGTTAAATATCCTAGTGATTTTGTTGTTCTTGTCTCCCCACAATATGACTTTTGTCCCATTATATTTGTTAGACCCTTCTTGAATACTATTAATGCTAAGATAGATTGCAAAAAAGATATTGTTACTGTTTGTTTAGGGGACATGTCTCATGATTTTAATTTTGCTAATTTCCATAGACAACCCCATGATAAAGAATTGCCTAGTAAAGATGACATTATTGGTCTTGCTTCTATTGTCGTGCCTCCTAATGATCCTTTAGAACAATATTTGCTAGACCATGAAAATGATATGTTTATGAATGAAAGAAGGGAAATAGATGAAGTATATTTTAAACGGGACCTATATTGAAACACAACTTGCTTGTTGAAATCCTAGAGGATCCTCCTCCACCCAAGGGTGATCCCGTGTTTGAGCTTAAACAATTACCTGATACTTTGAAATATGCTTATCTTGATGAAAAGAAGATATATCCTGTTATTATTAGTGCTAACCTTTCAAAGCATGAAGAAGAGAAATTATTGAAAACTCTGAAGAAGCACCGTGCTGCTACTGGATATACTCTTGATGATCTTAAGGGCATTAGTCCCACTTTATGCCAGCATAAAATTAAACTAGAAAAAGATGTTGAACCAGTTGTTGATCATCAACGAAGGTTAAATCCTAAGATGAAAGAAGTGGTAATAAATGAAATACTAAAGCTTCTTGAGGCAGGTATAATTTATCCTGTTGCTGAGAGTCAATGGGTAAGTCATGTCCATTGGATACCTAAGAAGGGAGGTATCACTATTGTTCCTAATGATAAAGATGAATTGATCCCACAAAGAATTGTTACAGGTTATAGAATGGCAATTGATTTCATCAAATTAAATAAAGCTACTAGAAAAGATCATTACCCTTTACCTTTTATTGATCAAATGCTAGAAACATTATCCAAACATACACATTTTTGCTTTCTAGATGGTTATTCTGGTTTCTCTCAAATACCTGTGTCAAAAGAGGATCAGGATAAGACTACTTTTACTTGCCCTTTCGGTACCTTTGCTTATAGATGTATGCCTTTTGTTTTATGTAATGCACTTGCGACCTTTCAAAGATGTATGACTACTATATTCTCTGGCTTTTGTGAAAAGATTGTTGAGGTTTTCATGGATGATTTCTCCGTGTATGGAACTTATTTTGATGATTGCTTAAGCAACCTTGATCAAGTCTTGCAAAGATGTGAAGAAACTAATCTTGTCTTCAATTGCGATAAGTGCCACTTTATGGTTAATGAAGGTATTGTCTTGGGGCATAAAATTTCTGAAAAAGGTATTAAAGTCGATAAAGTTAGAGTTGATACTATTGAAAAGATGTCGTGTCCCAAGGACATCAAAGGTATAAGAAGTTTCCTTGGTCATGCCGGTTTTTATAGGACGTTCATTAAAAACTTCTCAAAAGTTTCTAGGCCTCTAACTAATCTCCTAAAAAATGATGTTCCTTTTGTCTTTGATGATGATTGTGTAGAAGCATTTGAAATACTTAAGAAAGCCTTGATTTCTGCACCTATTGTTCAGCCTCCTGATTGGAATTTACCCTTTGAAATCATGTGTGGTGCTATTAATTATGTTGTAGGTGCGGTTCTAGGACAAAGAGTTGATAAGAAATTAAATGTTATCCAATATGCTAGTAAAACTCTAGACAATGCCCAGGGAAATTATGCTACTACTGAAAAAGAATTTTTAACAGTTGTATTTGCTTATGATAAGTTCAGACCTTATATTGTTGATTCCAAAGTAACTGTTCACACTGATCATGCTGCTATTAAATACCTTATGGAAAAGAAAGATGCTAAACCTAGACTTATTAGATGGGTTCTCTTGCTACAAGAATTTGATTTGCATGTTATTGATAGGGAGCTGAAAACCCCGTTCCATACAACTTGTTTAGGTTAGAAAATATTCTTGATGACCCACTACCTATTGATGATAGCTTCCCTGATGAACAATTAGCTGGCATAAATGCTTCTCGTACTACTCCATGGTATGTTGATTATGCTAATTACATCATTGCTAAATTTATACCACCTAGTTTCACATACCAGCAAAATAAAAAGTTTTTCTATGATTTAAGACATTTTCTGGGATGACCCACACCTTTATAAGGAAGGAGTAGATGGTGTTATTAGACATTGTGTACCTGAGCATGAACAGGAACAGATCCTACGCAAGTGTCACTCCGAGGCTTATGGAGGACACCACGCTGGAGATAGTACTGCACATAAGGTATTGCAATCCGGTTTTTATTGGCATACTCTCTTCAAAGATGCATGTTTGTCTTGTCTTGAGATGAATGTCAAAGAATTGGTAATATTAGTAGACGTCAAGAAATGCCTATGAACTATTCACTTGTTATTGAACCATTTGATGTTTGGGGCTTTGATTATATGGGACCTTTTCCTTCCTCTAATGGGTATACACATATTTTAGTTGCTGTTGATTACGTTACTAAGTGGGTAGAAGCTATTCCAACTAGTAGTGTTGATCATAACACTTTTATTAAGATTCTTAAAGAAGTTATTTTTCCGAGGTTTGGAGTCCCTAGATACTTAATGACTGATGGTGGTTCACATTTTATTCATGGTGCTTTTCGTAAAATGCTTGCTAAGTATGATGTTAATCCTAGAATTGCATCTCTATACCATCCACAGTCTAGTGGTCAAGTAGAATTGAGTAACAGAGAGCTTAAATTAATTTTGCAAAAGACTGTTAATAGATCTAGAAAAGAATTTGTCCAAGAAACTTGATGATGCATTATGGGCCTATAGAACTGCATATAAGAATCCTATGGGTATGTCTCTATATAAAATGGTTTATGGAAAAGCATGTCACTTACCTCTTGAACTAGAACATAAGGCATATTGGGCTATTAAAGAGCTCAATTATGATTTCAAACTTGCCGGCGAGAAGAGGCTATTTGAAATTAGCTCACTTGATGAATGGAGAACCCAGGCCTATGAGAATGCCAAACTGTTTAAAGAAAGAGTTAAAAGATGGCATGACAAAAAGGATACAAAAGCGTGAGTTTAATGTAGGTGATTATGTTTTGCTATACAACTCTCGTTTAAGATTTTTTGCAGGAAAACTTCTCTCTAAATGGGAAGGACCTTACGTTATCGAGGAGGTCTATCATTCCGATGCCATAAAAATCAACAACTACGAAGGCACGAATCCAAAGGTGGTGAACGGTCAAAGAATCAAACATTATATCTCAGGTAATCCCATAAATGTTCAAACCACTGTTATTGACACCGAACCCGGAGGAGTACATAAGGGACACGTTCCAGAACGTTTCAGACTCCGAAAAGGAATAGGTATGTGGTACGGTAAGTAAACCGACTCCAAAACAGTTCTAATAGCATTTTTTCTCTGTTTTGGAATATTTAACACAATAGAAAAATAAAAAGTAGTCCGGGAAGGACACGAGGCATGCACGAGGGTGCAGGGTGCGCCCTACCCCCTGGGCACGCCCCCTGCCTCGTGGGCACCTCGTGTGCCTTCCGGACTCTGTTTTCTTACACGATACTTCTTTTGGTCGGTAAAAATTCATTATATAATCTCCCGAAGGTTTTGACCACTGTACCACGACAAAATCCTCTACTTTTGTTTTGAGCTATTTTTTTCACAGATCTACATCACCATGACGTCTTCAAGCGCCCCCAAGGACAAGTTTTTCGAGAAGGTCATCAACCCCTACCTTGCGGAAGTGATGCAACACCCTCAAACCATTGAGATGCGTGAGGGGGTGTTGCACATACGCGATGTTGAGGGACCAAGGAGGACCGGAAGCGTGGAGACAAGACTTGAAGCAATGGAGCAGCAAGTTTTCAAGTGCCAAGGGATGGTGGAACGCGGACTCAGCACCAACCACATGAAGTTCACCAACAACCACAAGCTGGATGCCAAGAACATTGCGGAAATCATCTTCAAGCTTCACGAGAAAATCGAGCACCTCCAAGCTCAGATCTATGACCTGCAAAACTAAAACTGTGAGTTTCAATATAGATTCAAGAGGATGAGTTTGGCAGCAGATTTGAGGATCCCAGAGACTCGATCATCCTTCTATGATGGTGATCCTATGCCTTGGAAGATGGATGAAAAGCCTACATCATCAACAACTCCATCATCACCACCTCCGAAGAAAGAGACATAAACACATGGGTATGGGCACTCCCCTTGGCAACTGCCAAGCTTGGGGGAGGTGCCCCGGTATCGTATCACCATCACACTTCTATCATTACCGTTTTTCTTAGTTCGATCCTTTTGGTTATATCTTGATCTAGTAGAATAAAGTTTAGTATGATCTAGCTTTGAGTTTTTGTGTTGATCCCTATCTATGTAATCGAGTCCGTGAGCTATATATAATAAAGATTAGTTTTGAGTCGAGGGCTTTGCTATCTTGCTATGATCTTGAGGGAATAAAAGAAAAAGAAAGAATAAAAAGAAACAAAAAGATCATATCAATCTTATGGAGAGTAATGACTTCACATATAAAGAGTAAGAGTATGATGAATATAAGTTGTTGAGAGTTGACAAACATAGTTTTGGTCATCGTTGCAATTAATAGGAAGTAGTAAAGAAAGAGAGGTTTTCACATATAAATATACTATCTTGGACATCTTTTATGATTGTGAGCACTCATTAAAATATGACATGCTAAAAATTTGATTTTGGACAAGGAAGACAAAGTAATGAGTTATGTCTTCTTATATCCGAAATAAATTATATTGTCATGGATCATCCAACATGTTGAGCTTGCCTTTCCCCCTCATGCTAGCCAAATTCTTTGCACCAAGTAGAGATACTACGTGTGCTTCCAAACATCCCTAAACCCAGTTTTGCCATGAGAGTCCACCATATCTATCTATGGATTGAGTAAGATCCTTCAAGTAAGTTGTCATTGTTGCAAGCAATAAAAATTGCTCTCTAAATACGTATGATTTATTAGTGTGGGGAAAATAAGCTTTATACGAGCTTGTGATATGGAAGAAATAAAAGCGAGGGACTACATAATAAAGGTCCCTATCACAAGTGGCAATATAAGGTGACGTTCTTTTGCATTAAGATTTTGTACATCCAACCATAAAAGCACATGACAACCTCTGCTTCCCTCTGGGAAGGGCCTCTCTTTTATTTTTATCTTCTACCTTATCAAGAGTCATGGTGATCTTCACCCTTCCTTTTTACACTTCATCCTTTGGCAAGCACTATGTGTTGGAAAGATCCTGATATGTATATCCAATTGGATGTAGGTTTTCATAAAACATTATTGTTGACATTACCCTTGAGGTAAAAGGTTGGGAGGCGAAACTATAAGCCCCTATCTTTCTTTGCGTCCGATTAAAACTTCATACCCATAAGTATTGCGTGAGTGTTAGCAATTGTGAAAGACTAAATGATAGTTGAGTATGTGGACTTGTTGAAAAGCTCTTATATTGACTCTTTCCTTTGTTATGATAAATTGCAATTGCTTCGATGACTGAGATTATAGTTTGCTAGTTTTCAATGAAGTTTCTGATTCATACTGTGAATAGATTGTTACTTTAGCATAAGAAATCATATGACAATATATATGTTGCTGTTCTAAGAATGATCATGATGTCCTCATGTCCGTATTTTATTTTATCGACACCTCTATCTCTAAACATGTGGACATATTTTTCGATATCGGCTTCCGCTTGAGGACAAGCAAGGTCTAAGCTTGGGGGAGTTGATACGTCCATTTTGCGTTATGCTTTTATATCGATATTTATTGCATTATGGGTTGTTACTACATATTATGTCACAATACGTATGCCTTTTATCTCTTATTTTACAAGGTTTACATGAAGAGGGAGAATGCCGGCAGCTGGAATTCTGGGCTGGAAAAAGGAGCAATTATTAGAGACCCATTCTGCACAACTCCAAAATTCCTGAAACTCCACGAAAGTTAGTTTTGGAATATATTAAAAATATTGGGCTAAGAAAGCACCAGAGGGGGGCCACCCACTGTCCACAAGGGTGGGGGCGTGCCTTACCCCCTGGGCGCACCCCCTGCCTCGTGGGCCACCTGGAAGCCCCCCAATGCCCATCTTCTGGTATAAGTTGTCTTTTGCCCTAAACAAAATCATAAGGAAGCTTTCAGGACGAAGCGCCGCCGTCTCGAGGCGGAACCAATCTAGGGCTCCGGCGGAGCTGTTCTGCCGGGGAAACATCCCTTTGGGAGGGGGAAATCATCGCCATTGTCATCACCATCAATCCCCTCATCGGGAGGGGGTCAATCTCCATCAACATCTTCACCAGCACCATCTCCTCTCAAACTCTAGTTCATCACTTGTATCCGATCTTTGTCTCGAAACCTCAGATTGGTACCTGTGGGTTGCTAGTAGTGTTGATTACTCCTTGTAGTTGATGTTAGTTGGTTTATTCGGTGGAAGATCATAAGTTCAGATCCATTATGCATATTAATACCCCTCTAATTATGAACATCAATATGATTTGTGAGTAGTTATGTTTGTTCCTGAGGACATGGGAGAAGTCTTGTTATAAGTAGTCATGTGAATTTGGTATTCGTTCGATATTTTGATGAGATATATGTTGTCTTTCCTCTAGTGGTGTTATGTGAATGTGGACTACATGACACTTGACCATTGTTTGGGTCTAGAGGAAGGCATTGGGAAGTAATAAGTAGATGATGGGTTGCTAGAGTGACAGAAGCTTAAACCCTAGTTTATGCGTTACTTCGTAAGGGGCTGATTTGGATCCATATGTTTCATGCTATGGTTAGGTTTACATTAATTCTTCTTTCATAGTTGTGGATGCTTGCGAGAGGGGTTAATCATAAGTGGGATGCTTGTCCAAGGAATGGCAGTACCCAAGCACCGGTCCACCCACATATCAAATTATCAAAGTAACGAACGCGAATCATATGAGCATGATGAAAACTAACTTGACGATAATTCCCATGTGTCCTCAGGAGCGCTTTCCTTTATATAAGAGTTTGTCCAGGCTTGTCCTTTGCTACAAAAAGGATTGGGCCACCTTTCTGCACCTTGTTTACTTTTGTTACTTGTTACCTTTTACAAATTACCTTATCACAAAACTATCTATTACCGATAATTTCAGTGCTTGCAGAGAATACCTTACTGAAAATCGCTTGTCATTTCCTTTTGCTCCTCGTAGGGTTCGACACTCTTACTTATCAAAAGGACTACGATAGATCCCCTATACTTGTGGGTCATCAGGCTTCTCCCCGAGCTTGCCAAGGCGCTCGAGGGCTTCGCCGCTGGGGTGGACTCCTGGGTGGAGGAGGAGTGCCGCGCGCTCTTCACCTCGGCCGCGACATGTGTCTTCAGCCACCTCCACCTCCGGGACCCAAGCTTCAACCTCGGTGCGCAGATCGAGCCGGTGGCCCTTGAGTCCCATGTCACTGCCTCTGAAGCCATGAAGAAGCAAGTGGAAGACCTGCTGGAGAAGTTCCGCTGCGTCCCCGACCCCGCAGCTGCAGCAATGGAGGCCGGCGGCGAAGGTGGTGGCAGCATCATCAACGCCGACTTCCCAAGGTGAGCAGTCGCGGCGACCAAGGTGACGGCGGTGCTTCTTCCTAGCTGACCCTATAACATTCACCATGCATCGCGGAGGCGTGAGAAATTCTATTTGAACTCGTGGAACATTATGTTTTGTAATAACTTGTTGGAACTCTGCATTTCCTTTAGTGCTTGGTTCCCTTCATGTTATCCTTAGCATTATGCATCAGCAGGGCCCAGCCCCACGCATACCTCAACCGCTGTTGGGGCGTCCGGATCACCTGGATGAGACCAAGGGGTGAGGGCTACGTGACTAGTGAAGCCCCTGAGTCGCGATGCTCAGGGGTCCCCCTTGACGTACGGACAACCCTCATGAAGGGAATGCGAGCAACGTTCGGATCGATTTGGAGTCCTCCAACCTTTCCTTGCCAGCTTTTTCCTAGGAGGGATGCGAGAAAAATAGGTAAGGTGGCATGCGCGAGGCATGGCCCGAGCATAGCCCCCATGCCCAGCCCCCTCGCGCGGGCCTCTCTAGGGGAAAGCTGTGAGGTGTTGCCGGGCGAAGAGTCGAAAGGCTGTCCTGAGGTTGATGCGGCCATGGGGGGCGCCCTCAGTTGTTTATTCACCAGCGCGGAGCATGATGCTTCCACTCTTTCATGGGCATATCTGCTCCTCAGCCGTGTCGTCCGCCAGCGCAGAGCATGGTGCTTCCTCTGGTGCGTGGGCATAGTTGCTCCTTGACTGTGTCATCCGCCAGTGTGTTTCATGGGGCTTCCACTGGTGTGTGGGTGGGAGTTCCCTCTGGGGGAGACTCCGGGGCGTGTACAGCCCCGTTCATACACATGGCTTGCACGGCAGAACTGGAGGACGTGTATCGGGGCACTCGCGAGCCGGCGCGGGACTCACGAGGCCCTACCTCAAGGCGGGTAGCGACTGAATTTTGTTGCGGGGTGCCTGTAATAATCATGGGAGATGTTGGGGTGGCCTGCGCCGAGTGAATCTCCGAAGGACATCGCATGAGAAGGCCAAGCACCAACAACCCCAGGAGGTGACATGAACGGGGCCGGCCTTCCAGACAGAGTCAACTATTGGGTTTATCAACACTGCAGGGACAGACCCGAGCACAGACATTGTGCCCAGTCTTCTCATGCAACAATCCTAAAGAAAGACAACCGGCGCGCGGCTCCCATGGCAATGAGGCACCGGGTCACGCACCCTGACTCATCCACTCTCGATTAGCTCATGCGAGAACAAGGCACCAAGGACCACGGGAGGTGACGTGCACGGGAGTTGGCCCGTGAGACAGAGCTCAGCCACTTGGGTTTAGCGATGCTGTAGGGACGGACCCGAGCATAGACGCCATGCTAGTCCTTAATCATGAGGCGGTCGTGGGAGGATTTGTGAGGGCGCGCGACATTCATGGTGGCGAAGCACCAGACATGCAGGTTGTAGTATTTAAACAATTCATAAAAGAGGTGAAAATAGTTCTGATACATGCGCAAAACGGTATAGGCTACGGGGGCGAGCCCTGACAGCTTGAGGATAATGCAGCCCGAGGGGTGCCCTCAACTGAACAAACCAAAAAGTCACCTGGCACCATTGTTGTAGAAGCGTTGAAGTAGCTAAAGACACGCGCCACAGAGATCGCCCCTCACGGGCCAGCCGACTCTTAAGGCCGGAGGGGCTCCAGAGGTCTTGGGGGCTCGCGAGGTTCCGGCACCTCCTCCATCAAGATTGCCTGGCGCCTGGACTCGTGAGATGCCAAGGCGCCCTCCATGTAGCACTAGTGCGAGGCAGCCACGCTTAGCTGGCCAAACGGCATGCAGACATAGCTGCAAGGGGTAGCCCCCACTCCGGCCGACACGGGACGGCCAGAAGAGCTCCTGAGAAGCAGTCCTATTGAGGCCTGGGATGTTGACCCAGACGCGCAGCTCGCCACCCATGTCAGGGGCAGTAGCTGCTCTGGATGGTGCGGGGCGACGCTCGCCACCCATGGCTCGCGCCTCTTGATGCTCTTTGGTCGCCTTGGTGATGAACTCCTGAGCACCTGGCGCCTCGCGCCTTGCTCATGGAAACACGAGTTGAAGCACGCCTCGACATGGTACCTGAACGCCTCCCTTGTGCTGCTTGTCAGGTCAGAGGCCCTCCACATGAGAGCCCCGGAGCCCGCCCGAGAGGGGCGTCGGGCGCACCTTCCTATGCAAGAGGGAAGGGTGCCCCAGCAGTGGGCGTGGGGCCTGAGGCACGATCGTTAGGCGCCCTAACCTCCTGATAGCCCTTGGGGAGGAGTTGCTTCTTCTTCTTGGGAACGGCCTCAGGAGGCAGGATGGCGCCTTCGCCATTTGAGTTCTCAACTGTCGCGGCCTGGTAGGTGCTCTCAAGGGAGCACACCACATCCTTTTCATCGCAGGCGACCGTGATGATGCCGCCACTTCCTAGCATCTTGAGGACATTGTAGCCATGGTGAGTTGCTGCCATGAACTTGGCAAGGGCCGGATACCCTAGGATGGCATTGTACGGGAGGCGAGCGTGGGCAACGTCAAAGTCGATGAGCTCGGTGTGGTAGTTCTCGCGCTTTTCAAAGGTGACAAGGAGACGAATCTGCCCTATAGCAATGATGGAGCCATCGGTCACCCCTGAGAAAGGCTTGGTGGGAGAAGCTGGTTGTGTGGCACCTAGAGCATGTCGAACGTCTCGATAGAGAGGACATTGAGCCCTGCGCCACCATTGATGAGGGTCTTGGTGACGAGGACGTTGCTGATGGTTGGCGTGCAGAGCATCGGCAGCGCACCAGCGGCGGCCGAGCACTTGAGCTGGTCCATAGAGTCAAAGGTAATGGTGTGCTTGGACCACCTGAGGGGGCGCGACGCCTCAAGCTTGGGAAGGGCCACGTTCACCTCATGATCGAACTGCTTGAAGATGCGATGAGAAACGGGGGCCTGAGCACCACCCAAGATGCAGGTAATCGCGCGCGGCTCCCGGAAGCCCTCAGTCCCATCATCTTGGCGGTTGTCATCACTCCTTCTAGGCGGCGGTGGCAGTGGAGGAAGGCCAGCATTGCCCTGAGGATGGTCCTCGCGAGGCTAGTCACGCCACAGGCCGTCACGAGGCTGGCCCTACTAGCGGTCCTCACGAGGCTGATCGCACCAGCCCTGGCAGGGGATGCGATTGTCCCAATAGCCTCCACCGTGGTCGTAGCCACCGTCATTTCGCTCGGGACGACGGCCAAGGCGCCCACCGTGGATTGCCCTAAACTCTTGGTAGTTGTTGATGTTGTGGATGTGGATGTTGTGGAAGACGCAGAACAAGCGGTTGCCCCTGGAGGATTCGCCGTGGTCACAATCGCGCTTCATCTCAGGCTCAGCCACAAGCAGAGCGAGGCCCTTGTGCTTCACTTCCTTAGCATTGGCCTTCTTGCCTTCAGGATCGGCCTCCAGAAGCTCTAGGAGGGAGAGGTGACCTTCCTCTGCCCTCGCGCATCTGGTTGCCATGTTGAACATCTCCAGAGCCGAGCATAAGTCTTCGTGGATGGTGAGCTCTTCCTTCACCTTGACATCTCGGATGCCATCGGAGAACATCGAGATGATGGCCTCATCCAACACCTTCAGGATCTTGAGGAGAATGTTCATGAAGCGTTGTATATACTTGTGCAAGGTCTCACCCGGTTGCTGCTTTATGCGCTGCAGGTTGCCTGCTGTAGGAGCGCCGTCGCGAGTACCCTGGAATTTGGCGATGAAGCACTCGTGTAGCTTGTCCCAAGAGGAGATCGATCCCACAGGGAGGTTCAGGAGCCAAGAACGTGTGCCATCCTTCAGGGCCATGGGGAACCAGTTTGCCATGACCTTGTCGTCGCTGTTCGCCGCCTTGATGCTCAGCTCATAGAGCTGGAGGAACACGGCGGGGTTGGGGTGCCATAGTAGCGCAGAGGCAGATCCGGCTTGAACTTGCCGGGCCAAATGACGCAGCGCAACTCTGGGGTGACGGCGCGGCAGCCAGCCGCACTCACATGTGTGAGTCGCTGATACGTCTCCAATGTATCTATATTTTTTGATTGTCCCATGCTATTATATTATGTGTTTTGGATGTTTAATATGCACTTATATGCTACTCCCTCTATCCCATAATGTAAGACGTTTTTGACTCTATTGTAGTGTTAAAAAACGTCTTACATTATGGGACAGAGGGAGTATTTTATATTATTTTTGGGCCTAACCTGTTAACCTAGAGCCCAGTGCCAGTTTCTGTTTTTTGCCTGTTTTAGAGTTCGCAGAAAAGGAATACCAAACGGAGTCCAAACGGAATGAAACTTTTGCGGTGATCTTCCTTGGACCAGAAGCAAACCAGGAGACTTGGAGGTGAAGTCGGAGACTCATTGAGGTGGCCACAACGGTGGAGGGCGCGCCTGAAACGTGTCCAACGTATCTACTTTTCCAAACACTTTTGCCCTTGTTTTGGACTCTAACTTGCATGATTTGAATGAAACTAACCCGGACTGACGCTGTTTTCAGCAGAACTGCCATGATGTTGTTTTATGTGTAGAAAAGAAAAGTTCTCGGAATGTCCTGGAAATCCACGGAGGCACTTTTTGGATTTAATAAGAATTTTTGGCGAAAGAATTAATGCCAGGGGGCTCACGGCCTGTCCACGAGACAGGGGCGTGCCCCCCCTAGTGCGTGGCCCCCTATCTCATGGGCCCCCTGGACCTCCTCCGACCTCAACTCCAACTCCATATATTCCGTCTTGGAGAGAAAAAAATCAGAGAGAAAGTTTCATTGTATTTTACGACACGGAGCCGCCGCTAAGCCCTAATCTCTCTCAGGAGGGCTGATCTGGAGTCCGTTCGGGGCTCCGGAGAGGGGGATTCCTCATCGTCATCATCATCAACCATCCTCCATCACCAATTTCATGATGCTCACCGCCGTGCGTGAGTAATTCCATCATAGTCTTGCTGGACGGTGATGGGTTGGATGAGATTTACCATGTAATCAAGTTAGTCTTGTTAGGGTTTGATCCCTAGTATCCACTATGTTCTGAGATTGATGTTGCTATGACTTTGCTATGCTTAGTGCTTGTCACTTGGGCTCGAGTGCCATGATTTCAGATCTGAACCTATTATGTTTTCATGAATATATGTGTGTTCTTGATCCTATCTTGCAAGTCTATAGTCACCTATTATGTATTATGATCCGACAACCCCGAAGTGACAATAATCGGGATACTTCTCGGTGATGACCGTAGTTTGAGGAGTTCATGTATTCACTATATGCTAATGCTTTGTTCCGGTTCTCTATTAAAAGGAGGCCTTAATATCCCTTAGTTTCCGTAAGGACCCCGCTGCAACGGGAGGGTAGGACAAAAGATGTCATGCAAGTTCTTTTCCATAAGCACGTATGACTATTTACGGAATACATGCCTACATTACATTGATGAATTGGATCTAGTTCTGTATCACCCTATGTTATAACTATTGCATGAGTAATTGCATCCGACATAATTATCCATCACTGATCCATTGCCTATGAGCTTTTCACATATTGTTCTTCGCTTATTTACTTTTCCGTTGCTACTGTTACAACTACTACAAAAACCCAAAAATATTTATCTTTACTTTTGCTACCGTTACCTTTATTATCATACCACTTTTTCTACTAAATACTTTGCTGTAGATACAAAGTTATCCAGGTGTGGTTGAATTCACAACTCATTTGCTAATACTCAAGAATATTCTTTGGCTCCCCTTGTGTCGAATCAATAAATTTGGGTTGAATACTCTACCCTCGAAAGCTGTTGCGATCCCCTATACTTGTGGGTTATCAAGACTAATTTCTGGTGCCGTTGCTGGGGAGCATAGCTCTATTGTCTTAGTGACTTGGGATTTATATCTGTTGATCACTATGAAGAACTTGAAAGACAATCGAACTACTATTTTGCCCTCAACTACGAGGGGAGGTAAGGAACTGCCATCTAGCTCTGCACTAGATTCTCCTTCCGTTAATAGTAAACTTGCAACACCTAAACCTACTACTGCTATGAATTCTGATATGTCGCTGTTATTGATGATGCCACTTCTGCTTTGCATGATGAAACTACTTCTGTGCGTGATACTACTGTGCCAATAGGTGAATTTCTTGATGAACAACTTGCTAGAGTTAGGGGGAATGAAATTATTGAGGAACCTATTATTGATGATAGTGATGATGAAGGTTCCCCCAATGATTATGTATTACCTGTTGTTCCTAAGGGTTATGTTATGAATGAAACAGCTGCTATGGAAATTCTTGCTTGCAATGATAGAAATGATCTTAAGAAATTATTAGCTAAATGGAAGCAACAGTATCTTAATGCTAGAATGAAACCCGATCCTGCTTTTACTACTTCACCTATCTGTGTTACTGATAAGGATTATGAATTCTCTATTGATCCTGATATTATTACTTTAGTTGAATCTGATCCTTTTTATGGCCTTGAATCTGAAACTGTTGTGGCACATCTTACCAAGTTGAATGATATAGCTACCCTATTTACTAATGATGAGAAGTCTCGCTATTTATATATCCTTAAGATATTTCCGTTCTCATTAAAGGGTGATGCTAAGACTTGGTATAATTCTCTTGCTCCTGGTTGTGTGCGTAGTCCCCAGGATATGATTTATTACTTCTCTGCTAAATATTTCCCTGCTCATAAGAAACAAGCTGCCTTGCGGGAAATATATAATTTTGTGCAAATCAAAGAAGAGAGTCTCCCACAAGCTTGGGGGAGGCTTCTCCGGTTACTTAATGCTTTGCCTGATCATCCTCTTAAGAAAAATGAAATACTTGATATCTTTTATAATGGACTAACCGATGCTTCCAAGGACTACTTGGATAGTTGTGCTGGTTGTGTTTTCAGGGAAAGAACAGTCGACGAAGCTGAAATATTATTGAATAATATGTTGACTAATGAAAATAATTGGACTCTTCCCGAGCCAGTTCCTGAAGTAATTCCTGAACCAATTGAGCCAACTCCTGAGCCTATTCCTAAACCCACTCCGAAGAAGAGAGGTGTTTTATTTCTCAGTCCTGAAGATATGCAAGAGGCAAAGAAATCAATGAAGAAAAAGGTATTAAAGCCGAAGATGTTAAGAATTTACATCATATTGAAGAAATACATGGTCTTAATTTACCGCCTGAAGAACCACATTGTCTTGATAACCCGACACAGGTAGTAAAGGTAAATTCTCTCTATAGATATGATAAAGTTGAAATACCCTCTACTAAATTTCATAGCCGTGCTTAGATGAATTTGATGACTTTATGGCTAGAAAAGAAAGTTTTAATGCTTATGTTGGCAGAGAGTTAAAGAATAATGCTTTCGAGATAGGACACGTAGGTGATAATCTGGCTAGAGTTAAAGATGAACTTCACCGCGTTAGCAAATATGCTTGTATGGTTGCTACTCAAGCTGAGCAAGTACTTAAAGCTCAAAATGATTTGCTTGACGAATTAAATAATAAAATGACTTTGTTGTTAGAGTGGCTACTAGAACTGGCAGAATGACTCAGAAACCTTTGTATCCTGAAGGCCACCCTAAGAGAATTGAGCAAGATTCTCAGAGAAACAATTTATAGACACCTAGTTCTTCTAAAAAGAATAAGAAGAAAAACGATAGAACTTTGCATGCTTCTAGTGAACCTACTGTAGACACACCTGAGAATCCCAATGATATTTCTATTTCTGATGCTGAAACACAATCCGGTGATGAACATGAACCTAGTGATAATGTTAATGGTAATGTTCATGTTGATGCTCAACCTAGCAAAGACAATGATGTAGAGATTGAACCTACTGTTGATCTTGATAACCCACAATCAAAGAATCAACGTTATGATAAGAGAGATTTTGTTGCTAGGAAACACGGTAAAGAAAGAGAACCATGGGTTCAGAAACCCATGCCCTTTCCTCCTAAACCATCCAAGTCAAAGGATGATGAGGATTTTGAGCGCTTTGCTGAAATGATTAGACCTATTTTCTTACGTATGCGCTTAACTGATATGCTTAAAGTAAATCCTTATGCTAAGTATATGAAGGATATCATCACAAATAAAAGAAAGATACCGGAAGCTGAAATTTCCACCATGCTTGCTAATTACACTTTTAAGGGTGGAATACCAAAGAAACTTGGAGATCCGGGTGTTCCAACTATACCATGCTCTATTAAAAGAAATTATGTTAGAACTGCTTTATGTGATCTTGGAGCCGGTGTTAGTGTTATGCCTCTCTCTTTATATCGTAGACTTGAATTGAATAAGTTGACACCTACTGAAATATCTTTGCAAATGGCTGATAAATCAACTGCTATACCTGTCGGTATTTGTGAGGATGTGCCTGTTGTGGTTGCAAATGTCACTATTTAACGGACTTTGTTATTCTTGATATTCCCGAGGACGATAGTATGTCTATTATCCTTGGTAGACCTTTTCTTAATACTGCAGGGGCTGTTATTGATTGCAACAAAGGCAATGTCACTTTTCATGTTAATGGTAATGAGCATACGGTACACTTTCCGAGGAAACAATCTCAAGTTCATAGCATCAATTCTATTGAAAAAGTTCCAACTATCATTTTTGGAGGTTTTGAATTTCCTCTCCCTACTGTCAAGAAAAAGTATGATATTCTTATTGTTGGGGATTTTCATATCCCCGTTGAGGTAACTTAGTGTTATTCGAAATTTCTCCGGTTCCGTGTTATTCGGAATGAGTTTGTTAACAAGACTTGATCAACCTTGTTAGTGGATTCATTTTGATGATCACGAGATGGATGAAACTAGAAGGCACAACCTTCTGTACCCTCTTTTTACTTTCTGTTATTTAGAATAAATAAAGCAAAAATAGTATTATCCGTCTGTTTTCTGAATTATCCGTGCATTAAAAAATAGTCCGAAAATAAAAGTGCTCCAAATGCCCTGCAAATTTAGTATGATTTTTTCTGGAATATTTGAGGATTTTAGGCACTGAAAACACTGCAGGAGGGGCAAGCACCAGGCCACGAGAGAGGAGGGCGCCCCCCTGTAGGGCGCGCCCCCTGTCTCGTGGGCCCCTGGTGGCTCCCCTCCACTTATGCCAGCACCCACACACTTCATCTTCTACCCAAAAAAATCCCCATCCAGCTCAAGCACGAGTTCTAGCTCGTTTTGCTGCGATTTTCGATCTCTTAGCTCAAAGCTCCATTCACAAAACTGCTTTGGGAGATTGTTGCTTGGTATGTGACTCCTCCATTGGTCCAATTAGTTTTTGTTCTAGTGCTTTATTCATTGCAAATTTTTGCTGCATAGGTGACCATGTTCTTGAGCTTGCATGTTAAATTTTTGAGGTCCCAAGCAATTCCAATGCATGATATAGGCTCTAGGCACTTGTAGGAGTAGTTGCTATCAATCTTGTTTAGTTTTATTCACTTTTATTTTGAAGTTACTAAAATTTCAGAAATTTTCAGAAAATGTGAAGGAGGCTCTTTAAAGGCTCTTCTAGCCAAAGCTCTAAGGAAAAACAAGACAAAGAAAAGGAAAAACCCAAGTATAATCTTCCTCGCTTAGCGGAAGTACGGTCGTGCGAATGGCCATGTGAGGATTTCTTGAAAGAAGCCGGAATTCATGAAGACTTTTATGCTTTAATCGAGACTGCAGGCCTCACCGGTTTCATGAATGACCGAATCGATAAGTATCTCTTACTCACCAATACTTTCGTGCAAAACTTTTATTATTATCCTAAGAAATCACCGCCTGCAGTATCATTTCATTTATATGATGAATTCAAAGAAATGTCTTTACGTCATTTTTGCGCGGTATGTAGGATACCTTATGAGGGAGAATTAGATGAACCCCATCGTGATGATGTGGGTGGCTTTGTTAATACTATTGCTGTAGCGGAGCCAAAGAAGGGCTCCGAGGCGAAAGTCTCTAGCATACACTTTCCTGTTTTACGCTACTTTGCCATATTTGCTAGTAGATGCTTGATTGGTCGATGGAAATAGTGGAAATTTGAGCGTTCCAGATATTATTATTCTTCAACATGCTTTGCTAGGAGACAATACTTTTAGTATGGGTGCCGTCGTTGCTAAACGGCTAGCCCTGAATCGTACAAAAGGCCCCATATTTGGAGGTATCTATGCTGCATGCCTTGCTAAACATTTTCAGATACCCATTAAGCACTATGAGGAGGAGGAGACAAAATTACCTCCTCACATTTTAGATTACAAGAGCATGGTAGCACACAAGTTTATTGTTGACAACGAAGAGAAGATGCTCTTGTATAGACTTAGATTCAATAAGAAACACTTTGAGTTTATTATTTTGCCTGCACCTCTGTTATTTGATTTTCTTGCAGAAAATCGCCTTGTCACGCTGGAAGCGGTGAACAATCACCGAGCTCAAGCTTTTACTCCAGAACCTGAACCTGAGCCGAAACCTGAGCTGGACCCTTATCGTGCATCATCTGTCCGGTGGGATCCGGAGATGACCAGCCAGTGGTATCCTGATTACACCTCCCACTACACCGGGGAGAGTAGCGGCGTACCTTGGTATTAGACCAACTTAGGCCAAAAGCTTAAGCTTGGGGGAGTACGTATTTCTCAGCGACTTTACATTCATGTTCATACACTAGTCGTCGGTGCTCATACTCTTTCATTGTATTATCCATGCTAGTTTAAAATTTCTTTTTCTAGTTTTCTTCTTGTGTGTTTGATAAACCTTAAGAAAAACCAAAAAAAATAGTTAGTTTAATTTCCATGCTTGTAGTAGAAATTAAAATGAAAACCCCAAAAAGATTTCTAGTTCTTCTTCTTACTTGTTGGGAATTTTCCCGTGTAAATAGTTTTATTTTATTTTCTTTTGGGGGTCGAGAAGACTATATTCAAAATGCTTAGTGGCTCTTATATGCATGATTGTTTATTTAACTTAGAGCCCATATTACTTGTCTTCTCTCTTGAGTTGAATGCTTGCAGATTCTAGCTTAGTCCAATGCACGTGCACTCTTATTATTATACACATCGTTCGGTCGTGCGAGTGAAAGGCAATAATGACGATATATGATGGACTTATTGGGATGAGAAAAGCTGGTATGAACTCGACCTCTCTTGTTTTTGTAAATATGATGATTCATCGTTCCTGAGTCAGCTATTATGAAGTAAACATATTTGCAATGACATTTAGAGATTATAGTTACTTGTGCCATGCTTGATTAGCTATGAGTTATAATGGTTTACCTTGCGTGCCAACATGCTATTAGAATGATTATGATGTGATATGATGGGATGGTATCCTCCTTTGAATGAATTGAGTGACTCGACTTGGCACATGTTCACGCATGTAGTTGAAACAAAACAACATAGCCTTCACAATATTTATGTTCATGGTGGATTATATCCTACTCATGTTTTTGCTCGATGTGAATTAATTTTAATGCATGTTTACGACTGTTGTCGCTCTCTCAGTTGGTCGCTTCCCAGTCTTTTGCTAGCCTTCACCTGTACTAAGCGGGAATACTGCTTGTGCATCCAAACTCCTTAAACCCCAAAGTTGTTCCATATGAGTCCACTATATCTACCTATATGCGGTATTTACCTGCCGTTCCAAGTAAATTTGTATGTGCCAAACTCTAAACCTTCAAATGAAATTCTGTTTTGTATGCTTGAGCAGCTCATGCTTCAACTAGGGCTGCCTATATCTTCCATGCTAGGTGGGTTATTCTCAAGAGGAGTGGACTCCGCTCCTCATTCACGAGAAAGGGCCGGTAACCGGGATGCCCAGTCCCATGATCCAAAAAGATCAAAGCAAATCAAAATAATTAAACAAAACTCCCCCAGGGTTGTTGTATGCTGGACGCACTCGTTGTTTCGAGCAAGCCATGGATTGATGCTTGTTGGTGGTTGGGGGAGTATAAACCTTTACCATTCTGTTTGGGAACTTCCTATAGTGCATGTAGTATGGAAGATACAGCCATCTCATAGTTGTTGCGTTGACAGCGAAAGTATGCCGCTCAAAATGTTATTCAATCTCTATTTTAGAATCGAGCTCTGGCACCTCTACAAATCCCTGCTTCCCTCTGCGAAGGGCCTATCTATTTACTTTTATGTTGAGTCATCATCCCTTCTTATTAAAAAGCACCCGCTAGAGAGCACACTGTCATTTGCATTCATTATTATTGGTTTATATTGGGTATGACTCGCTGGAGAGCACACTATCATTTGCATTCATTTGCATCCATGAGACAGGGGGGCACGCCCCGCCTAGGGCACGACCACCTATCTCGTGGGCCCCCTGGACCTCCTCCGACCTCAACTCCAACTCCATATATTCCGTCTCGGAGAGAGAAAAATCAGAGAGAAAGTTTTATTGCGTTTTATGACACGGAGCCGCCGCTAAGCCCTAATCTCTCGGGAGGGCTGATCTGGAGTCCGTTCGAGGCTCCGGAGAGGGGGATTCATCGCCGTCGTCATCATCAACCATCCTCCATCACCAATTTCATGATGCTCACCGCCGTGCGTGAGTAATTCCATCATAGGCTTGCTGGACGGTGATGGGTTGGATGAGATTTACCATGTAATCAAGTTAGTTTTGTTAGGGTTTGAACCCTAGTATCCACTATGTTCTGAGATTGATGTTGCAATGACTTTGCTATGCTTAATGCTTGTCACTTGGGCCCGAGTGCCATGATTTCAGATCTGAACCTATTATGTTTTCATGAATATATGTGTGTTCTTGATCCTATCTTGCAAGTCTATAGTCACCTATTATGTATTATGATCTGACAACCCCAAAGTGACAATAATCGGGATACTTCTCGGTGATGGCCGTAGTTTGAGGAGTTCATGTATTCACTATATGCTAATGCTTTGTTCCAGTTCTCTATTAAAAGGAGGCCTTAATATCCCTTAGTTTCCGTAAGGACCCCGCTGCAACGGGAGGGTAGGACAAAAGATGTCATGCAAGTTCTTTTCCATAAGCACGTATGACTATTTATGGAATACATGCCTACATTACATTGATGAATTGGAGCTAGTTCTGTATCACCCTATGTTATAACTATTGCATGAGGAATCACATCCGGCATAATTATCCATCACTAATCCATTGCCTACGAGCTTTTCACATATTATTCTTCGCTTATTTACTTTTCTGTTGCTACTGTTACAACTACTACAAAAACCCAAAGACATTTATCTTTACTTTTGCTACCGTTACCTTTATTATCATACCACTTTTGCTACTAAATACTTTGCTGCAGATACTAAGTTATCCAGGTGTGGTTGAATTGACAATTCATTTGCTAATACTCAAGAATATTCTTTGGCTCCCCTTGTGTCGAATCAATAAATTTGGGTTGTATACTCTACCCTCGAAAGTTGTTGCGATCCCCTATACTTGTGGGTTATCAGCGCCTAGGGGGTAGGGTGCGCCCCCTACCTCGTGGGCCCCTCGGAGCTCTCCTGAGCTAGTTCCTTCACCTATATATACTCTTATACCCCAAAAACATCAGGGAGAGCCACAAAAACACTTTTCCACCGCTGCAACCTTCTGTACCCATGAGATCCCATCTAGGGGCCTTTTCCGGTGTCGCCGGAGGGGGATTCGATCACGGAGGGCTTCTACATCAACACCATTACCCTTCCGATGAAGCGTGAGTAGTTTACCACAGACCTACGGGCCCATAGCTAGTAGCTAGATGACTTCTTCTCTCTCTTTGATTCTCAATACCATGTTCTCCTCGATGTTCTTGGAGACCTATTCGATGTAATACACTTTTGTGCTGTGTTTGCCAAGATCCGATGAACTGTGGATTAATGATTAGATTATTTATGAATATTACTTGAGCCTTATCTGAATTCTTACATGCATGATTTGATATCTTTGCAAGTCTCTTCGAATTATCAGTTTAGTTTGTCCTACTAGATTGGTTTTTCTTGCAATGGGAGAAGTGCTTAGCTTTGGGTTTAATCTTGCGATGTCCTTTCCCAGTGACAGTAGGAGCAACAAGGCACGTATTATTGTTGCCATCGAGGCTAAAAAGATGGTGTTTTCATCATATTGCTTGAGTTAATTCCTCTACATCATGTCATCTTACCTAATGTGTTACTCTATTCTTCATGAACTTAATACTCTAGATGCAGGCATGAGTCGGTCGATGTGTGGAGTAATAGTAGTAGATGCAGAATCATTTCAGTCTACTTGACACAGACGTGATGCCTATATTCATGATCATTGCCTTAGTTATCTTCATAATTATGCGCTCTTCTATCAATTGCTCGGCAGTAATTTGTTACCCACCGTAATATTTTCTATCTTGAGAGAAGCCACTAGTGAAACATATGGCCTCCGCGTCTCTTTTCCTATTATCCACATCGCGAGCTAGTCGAGGGCTAGTTTTTCTATTGTCCATGATAACTATCTGACTTATATTTGCATATTGGATCATCTTTCGCTGGAATATTTGGTCTAAGTCATGTCCATCGAGAAATTCAGAAAATCCATGCTAGCCGGATGGGAGCCGACTGAGTTCGTGAGCACTTTTTTCTCTAGGTGGTAGGGTTTGATTGGGGTCATGTAGTGCTCGTTTGTCGGCTAGTGTCATTCAGATGCGGGGGAGGGGGGCTTTGCTTTTTTAGCTTCTTGCCATTCTTCGATGTCATCACCTGGCAGCAATGAGATGGTTGTATGAGTGGTCCTCCAACCACCAGTCTCAGTTAGCCCATCATCTCCTGCCATGCAACCACGACTTAAAAAGCGTTTCCGCTCCCACCCCCTCCTACTTTTGTGCATCCACCTCCTCGTGCTCAGCTCCACCTCCTCCGAACTATCTGGAGGCAAGCCAACAGCAATGCATGCGGTATGAAGTGTGGCGCGGGGCTCCTACACGATGCACATCTATGCCTGGATCTCCACCCAACACTCCGTCGTGAGGAGTTTGTAGTAGGTGATCTTGCTAGACCGTGGCGGCGTCAGCATCGGTGGACCTCATATTCAAAGTGGAATAGAGAGTAGGGGCAGTGGCGGCATGTACGAGAGGCATGAGAATGGGATGCGCCTAGGGTTGCGTCATCGTCTGGCTCAAATAGCCGGACTTCGTCCCTTGGGCGACGTCTCAGAGCAGCGACATGAATGCATCGTCACCTAACCGACGGAGGTATCCATCGAACCGACGAGTTTTAGCGTGGACCCATCTGTTAGTCCGACGTTTCGGACGTGTCCGAGCATCCCCATATCTGCCCTATATCTGGGATGTGTCTCGGGTTCCTGTTTGCCCGGATGTTTGAGCCGAGTTTGCCTGGTCCGGTTGGGTTGCAATTTTCTGTCCTGGCAGTGACCTGGTAGACCGCCCAGGCATTTGGGGTGGATATGAGGCTCCAGTTGTAGATGCTCTAACATGACAAAAAAAATTGAAGAGATATTTTGGTAACAAATGGTATCATCCACTACTTTGTCTTCTATATAATTACAAAAGAGACTAACATTCTTTTTTCTTACAGCAGAACGCTTCGTCAACCGGTTCTCCTCCCTCCCACCATGTCCTTTCGCTGTTTTTTATCCAATGAGTATTTTAGTCCCACCATGCCCTTTATTCACACATTTTTTGTACGTGAATCAATTACCCTAATTTACTTACTTTTGCACCAATTCCACCTTAATTAACTTACCAAACATTTATTTACACGATCACAAACATGATTTGATAATTAGTTATTTACAGAGTCATATTTATACAAGCAGTTAAATCGCAAGTTAACAACATACTAGTGAAGGAAATATGCCCTAGAGGCAATAATAAAGTTATTATTTATTTCCTTATATCATGATAAATGTTTATTATTCATGCTAGAATTGTATTAACCGGAAACATAATACATGTGTGAATACATAGACAAACATATAGTCACTAGTATGCCTCTACTTGACTAGCTCATTAATCAAAGATGGTTATGTTTCCTAACCATAGACATGTGTTGTCATTTGATTAATGGGATCACATCATTAGGATAATGATGTGATTGACATGACCCATTCCGTTAGCCTAGCACTTGATCGTTTAGTATGTTGCTATTGCTTTCTTCATGACTTATACATGTTCCTGTAACTATGAGATTATGCAACTCCCGTTTACCGGAGGAACACTTTGGGTGCTACCAAACATCACAACGTAACTGGGTGATTATAAAGGAGTACTACAGGTGTCTCCAAAGGTACATGTTGGGTTGGCGTATTTCGAGATTAGGTTTTGTCACTCCGATTGTCGGAGAGGTATCTCTGGGCCCTCTCGGTAATGCACATCACTCTAAGCCTTGCAAGCAATGTGACTAATGAGTTAGTTGCAGGATGATGCATTACGTACGAGTAAAGAGACTTGCCGGTAACGAGATTGAACTAAGTATTGGATACCGACGATCAAATCTCAGGCAAGTAACATACCGATGACAAAGGGAACAACATATGTTGTTATGCGGTTTGACCGATAAAGATCTTCGTAGAATATGTGGGAGCCAATATGAGCATCCAGGTTCCGCTATTGGTTATTGACTGAGAATAGTTCTAGGTCATGTCTACATTGTTCTCGAACCCATAGGGTCCGCACGCTTAAGGTTTCGATGACAGTTATATTATGAGTTTATGAGTTTTGATGTACCGAAGGAGTTCGGAGTCCCGGATGAGATCAGGGACATGACGAGGAGTCTTGAAATGGTAGAGACGTAAAGATCGATATATTGGACGACTATATTCGGAGTTCGGAAAGGTTCTGAGTGATTCGGGTATTTTTCGGATTATCCGAGAGTTACGGGAATTCGCCGGGGAGTATATGGGCCTTATTTGGCCATACGGGAATAGAGGAGAGAGGCCGAAAGGAAGGAGGCGCGCAGCCCCCCTCTGGTCCGAATTGGACAAGGGGTGCGGCCCCCTTTTCCTTCCTCCTCTCCCCCTCTTTCCCCTTCTCCTACTCCAACAAGGAAGGAGGGAGTCCTACTCCCGGTGGGAGTAGGACTCCCCTTGGCGCGCCCCTACTAGGCCGGCCGCCCCCTCCCCCCTTGCTCCTTTATATACGGGGGCAGGGGGGCACCTCTAGACACAACAACAATTGATCCCTTGGATCTCTTAGCCGTGTGCGGTGCCCCCCTCCACCATAATCCACCTCGTTAATATCGTAGCGGTGCTTAGGCGAAGCCCTGCGTCGGTAGTACATCAAGATCGTCACCACGCCGTCGTGCTGACGGAACTCATCCCCGAAGCTTTGCTGGATCGGAGCCCGGGGATCGTCATCGAGCTGAACGTGTGCTGAACTCGGAGGTGCCGTACATTCGGTGCTTGGATCGATCGGATCGTGAAGACGTACGACTACATCAACCGCGTTGTCATAACGCTTCCGCTTACGGTCTACGAGGGTACGTGGACAACACTCTTTCCTCTCGTTGCTATGCCATCACCATGATCTTGCGTGTACGTAGGAAATTTTTTGAAATTACTACGTTCCCCAACAGTGGCATCCGAGCCTAGATTTTATGCGTTGATGTTATATGCACGTGTAGAACACAAGTGAGTTGTGGGCGATACAAGTCATACTACTTACCAGCATGTCATACTTTGGTTCAGCGGTATTGTTGGATGAAGCGGCCCGGACCGACATTACGCGTACGCTTACGCGAGACTGGTTTTACCGTTGCGCTTTGCACACAGGTGACTAGCGGGTGTCTGTTTCTCCAACTTTAGTTGAACCGAATGTGGCTACGCCCGGTCCTTGCGAAGGTTAAAACAGCACTAACTTGATGAACTATCGTTGTGGTTTTGATGCGTAGGTAAGAACGGTTCTTGCTCAGCCCGTAGCAGCCACGTAAAATTTGCAACAACAAAGTAGAGGACGTCTAACTTGTTTTTGCAGGGCATGTTGTGATGTGATATGGTCAAGATGTGATGAGATATAAGTTGTTGTATGAGATGATCATGTTATGTTGAAGTTATCGGCAACTGGCAGAAGCCCTATGGTTGTCTCTGTTGCATAAGATGCAAGTGCCAAATAATTGCTTTACTTTATCGCTATGCGATAGCAATAGTTGCAAGAGCAATAGTTGGCAAGACGACCATGTGATGACACATTGATATAGATCAAGATGATGAAGATCATGGTGTCGTGCCGGTAATGATAGAGATCATGACAGTACTTTGGAGATGGAGATCAAAAGGCGCAAGATGATCATGGCCATATCATGTCACATATTTTGATTGCATATGATGTTTATCTGTTATACATCTTATTCTGTTTTGTTTGACGGTAGCATTATAAGATGATCTCTCACTAATTATCAAGAAGTGTTCTCCCTGAGTATGCACCGTTGCGAAAGTTCTTCGTGCTGAGACACCACGTGATGATCGGGTGTGATAGGCTCTACGTTCAAATACAACGGGTGCAAAACAGTTGCGCACGCGGAATACTCGGGTTAAACTTGACGAGCCTAGCATATACAGATATGTCCTCGGAACACGGAGACCGAAAGGTCGAGCGTGAATCATATAGTAGATATGATCAACATAGTGATGTTCACCGTTGAAACTACTCCATCTCACGTGATGATCGGACATGGTGTAGCTGATATGGATCACGTAATCACTTAGAGGATTAGAGGGATGTCTATCTAAGTGGGAGTTCTTTAGTAATATGATTAATTGAACTTAAATTTATCATGAACTTAGTCCTGGTAGTATTTTGCAAATTATGTTGTAGATCAATAGCTTGCGTTGTTGCTTTCATATGATTATTTTGATATGTTCCTAGAGAAAATTGTGTTGAAAGATGTTAGTAGCAATGATGCGGATTGGATCCGTGATTTGAGGTTTATCCTCATTGCTGCACAGAAGAATTATGTCCTTAATGCACCACTAGGTGACAGACCTATTGCAGGAGCAGATGCAGACGTTATGAACGTTTGGCTAGCTCAATATGATGACTACTTGATAGTTTTGTGCACCATGCTTTATGGCTTAGAATCGGGACTTCAAAGACGTTTTGAACATCATGGACCATATGAGATGTTCCAAGAATTGAAGTTAATATTTCAAGCAAGTACCCGAGTTGAGAGATATGAAGTCTCCAACAAGTTCTATAGCTAAAAGATGGAGGAGAATCGCTCAACTAGTGAGCATGTGCTCAGATTGTCTGGGTCCTACAATCGCTTGAATCAAGTGGGAGTTAATCTTCCAGATAAAATAGTGATTGACAGAATTCTCTAGTCACCATCACCAAGTTAGTAGAACTTCGTGATGAACTATAATATGCAAGGGATGACGAAAGTGATTCCCAAGCTCTTCGTGATGTTGAAATCAACGAAGGTAGAAATCAAGAAAGAGCATCAAGTGTTGATGATTGACAAGACCACAAGTTTCAAGAAAAGGGCAAAGGGAAAGAAAGGGAACTTCAACTAGAATGACAAGCAAGTTGTCACTCCCGCGAAGAAGCCCAAAGCTGGACCAAAGCCTGAAACTGAGTGATTATACTACAAAGGAAATGGTCACTAGAAGCAGAAATGCCTTGAATATTTGGTGGATAAGAAGGATGGCAAAGTGAACAAGGGTATATTTGATATACAGGTTATTGATGTGTGCCTTACTAGTGTTTATAGTAACCCCTGAGTATTTGATACTTGTTCGGTTGCTAAGATTAGTAACTCAAAACAGGAGTTACAGAATAAACAGAAACTAGTTGAGGGTGAAGTGATGATGTGTGTTGGAAGTGGTTCCAAGATTGATATGATCATCATTGCACACTCCCTATACTTTGGGGATTAGTGTTGAACCTAAATAAATGTTATTTGGTGTTTGCGTTGAGCATGAATATGATTTGATCATGTTTATTGCAATACGTTATTCATTTAAAATCAGAGAATAATTGTTGTTCTGTTTAAATGAATAAAACCTTTGATGGTCATACACCCAATGAAAATAGTTTGTTGGATCTCGATCGTAGTGATACACATATTCATAATATTGATGCCAAAAGATGCAAACTTAATAATGATAGTGCAACCTATTTGTGGCACTGCCGTTTGGGTCATATTGGTGTAAAGCGCATGAAGAAACTCCATAAAGATGGATTTTTGGAATCACTTGGTTATGAATCATTTGATGCTTGTGAACCGTGCCTTTTGGGCAAGATGACTAAAACTCCATTCTCCGGAACAATGGAACAAGCTACTGACTTATTGGAAATAATACATACCGATGTATGCGATCCAATGAGTGTTGATGCTCGTGGAAAGTATCGTTATTTTCTGACCTTCACAAGATGATTTGAGCAGATATGGGTATATCTACTTGATGAAACATAAGTCTGAAATAGTTGAAAGGTTCAAAGAATTTCAGAGTGAAGTGGAAAATCATCGTAACAAGAAAATAAAGTTTCTGCGATCTGATCGTGGAGATGAATATTTGAGTTACGAGTTTGGTCTTCAATTAAAAAATGTGGAATAGTTTCACAAACTCATGCCACCTCGAACACCACAATGTAATGGTGTGTCCGAAAGTCGTAATCGTACTTTACTAGATATGGTGCGATCTATGATATCTCTTATCAGTTTACCACTATCGTTTTGGGGTTATGCATTACAGACAGCTGCATTCACGTTTAATAGGGCACCATCTAAATCCGTTGAGACGACACCGTATGAACTATGGTTTAGCAGTAAACCTAAGCTGTCGTTTCTTAAAGTTTGGAGTTGTGATGCTTATATGAAAAAGGTTTTCAACTTGATAAGCTCGAACCCAAATCGGAGAAGTGCATCTTCATAGAATACCGAAAGGAAACTGTTGGGTACACCTTCTATCACAGATCCGAAGGCAAAACATTCGTTGCCAAGAATGGATCCTTTCTAGAGAAGAAGTTTCTCTCGAAAGAAGTGAGTGGGAGGAAAGTAGAACTTGATGAGGTAATTGTACCTGCTCCCTTACTGGAAATTAGTTCATCACAGAAATCTGTTCCTGTGACTACTACACCAATTAGTGAGGAAGTTAATGATGATGATCATGAAACTTCAGATTAAGTTACTACAGAACCTCGTAGGTCTTACAGAGTAAGATCCGCACCAGAGTGGTACGGTAATCCTGTTCTGGAAGTTATGTTACTAGACCATGACGAACCTACGAACTATAAAGAAGCGATGGTGAGCCCAGATTCCGCAAAATGGCTTGAGGCCATGAGATCTGAGATAAGATCCATGTATGAAAACAAGGTATGGACTTTGATTGACTTGCCCAATGATCGGCGAGACATTGAGATTAAATGGATCTTCAAGAGGAAGACGGATGTTGATAGTAGTGTTACTATCTACAAAGGTAGACTTGTCGAAAAAGGTTTTTGACAAAGTTCAAGATGTTGAATACAATGAGATTTTCTCACTCGTATCGATGCTTAAAAGTCTGTCTGAATCATGTTAGCAATTGCCACATTTTATGAAATTTGGCAAATGGATGTCAAAACTACATTCCTTAATGGATTTTTTAAAGAAGAGTTGTATATGATGCAACTAGAAAGTTTTGTTAATCCTAAAGGTGCTAACAAAATGTGCAAGCTCCAGCGATCCATCAATGGACTGGTGCAAACATCTCGGAGTTGGAATATACGCTTTGATGAGTTGATCAAAGCATATGATTTTATACAGACTTTTGGAAAGGCCTGTATTTACAAGAAAGTGAGTGGGAGCTCTGTAGCATTTCTAATATTATATGTGGATGACATATTGTTAATTGGAAATGATATGGAAATTCTGGATAGCATGAAAGGATACTTGAATAAGAGTTTTTCAAAGAAAGACCTCGATGAAGCTGCTTACACATTGAGCATCAAGATCTATATAGATAGATCAAGACGCTTGATAAGTTTTTCAATAAATACATACCTTGACAAAATTTTGAAATAGTTCAAAATAGAACAGTCAAAGAAAGAGTTCTTGCCTGTGTTGCAAAGGTATGAAATTGAGTAAGACTCAAATCCCGACTACAGCAGAAAATAGAAAGAGAATGAAAGTCATTCCCTATGCATCAGTCATAGGTTCTAAAAAATTATGCCATACTATGGACAAGAACTATTGTATACTCTGCCCTGGTTTGGCAAGGGAGTACAATAGTGATCTAAGAGTAGATCACTGGACATTGGTCAAAATTATCCTTAGTGGAATAAGGAGATGTTTCTCGATTATGGAGGTGATAAAAGAGTTCGTCGTAAAAGTTACATCGATGCAAACTTTTACATTGATCCAGATGACTCTAAGTCTCAATCTGGATACATATTGAAAGTGGAAGCAATTAGCTAGAGTAGCTCCGTGCAAAGCATTGTAGACATAGAATATTTGCAAAATACATACGACTCTGAATGTGACAGACCCGTTGACTAATCTTCTCTCACAAGCAAAACATGATCACACCTTAGTACTCTTTGGGTGTTAATCACATAGCGATGTGAAATAGATTATTGACTCTAGTAAACCCTTTGGGTGTTGATCACATGACGATGTGAACTATGGGTGTTAATCACATACAGATGTGAATATTGGTGTTGAATCACATGATGATGTGAACTAGATTATTGACTCTAGTGCAAGTGGGAGACTGAAGGAAATATGCCCTAGAGGCAATAATAAAGTTATTATTTATTTCCTTATATCATGATAAATGTTTATTATTCATGCTAGAATTATATTAACCGGAAACATAATACATGTGTGAATACATAGACAAACATATAGTCACTAGTATGCCTCTACTTGACTAGCTCATTAATCAAAGATGGTTATGTTTCCTAACCATAGACATGTGTTGCCATTTGATTAATGGGATCACATCATTAGGATAATGATGTGATTGACATGACCCATTCCGTTAGCCTAGCACTTGATCGTTTAGTATGTTGCTATTGCTTTCTTCATGACTTATACATGTTCCTGTAACTATGAGATTATGCAACTCCCGTTTACCGGAGGAACACTTCGGGTGCTACCAAACGTCACAACGTAACTGGGTGATTATAAAGGAGTATTACAGGTGTCTCCAAAGGTACATGTTGGGTTGGCGTATTTTGAGATTAGGTTTTGTCACTCCGATTGTCGGAGAGGTATCTCTGGGCCCTCTCGGTAATGCACATCACTATAAACCTTGCAAGCAATGTGACTAATGAGTTAGTTGCAGGATGATGCATTCCGTAACGAGTAAAGAGACTTGCCGGTAACGAGATTGAACTAGGTATTGGATACCGACGATCAAATCTCGGGCAGGTAACATACCGATGACAAAGGGAACAACGTATGTTGTTATGCGGTTTGACCGATAAAGATCTTCGTAGAATATGTGGGAGCCAATATGAGCATTCAGGTTCCGCTATTGGTTATTGACCGAGAATAGTTCTAGGTCATGTCTACATTGTTCTTGAACCCGTAGGGTACGCACGCTTAAGGTTTCGATGATAGTTATATTATGAGTTTATGAGTTTTGATGTACCGAAGGAGTTCAGAGTCCCGGATGAGATCAGGGACATGACGAGGAGTCTCGAAATGGTCAAGACGTAAAGATCGATATATTGAACGACTATATTCGGAGTTCGGAAAAGTTCCGAGTGATTCGGGTATTTTTCGGAGTACCGGAGAGTTACGGGAATTCACCGGGGAGTATATGGGCCTTATTGGGCCATGCGGGAATAGAGGAGAGAGGCCGAAAGGAAGGAGGCGCGCAGCCCCCCTCTGGTCCGAATTGGACAAGGGGTGCGGCCCCCTTTTCCTTCCTCCTCTCCCCCTCTTTCCCCTTCTCCTACTCCAACAAGGAAGGAGGGAGTCCTACTCCCGGTGGGAGTAGGACTCCCCTTGGCGCGCCCCTACTAGGCCGGCCGCCCCCTCCCCCCTTGCTCCTTTATATACAGGGGCAGGGGGGCACCTCTAGACACAACAACAATTGATCCCTTGGATCTCTTAGCCGTGTGCGGTGCCCCCCTCCACCATAATCCACCTCGTTAATATCATAGCGGTGCTTAGGCGAAGCCCTGCGTCGGTAGTACATCAAGATCGTCACCACGCCGTCGTTCTGACGGAACTCATCCCCGAAGCTTTGCTGGATCGGAGCCCGGGGATCGTCATCGAGCTGAACGTGTGCTGAACTCGGAGATGCCGTACGTTCGGTGCTTGGATCGGTCGGATCATGAAGACGTACGACTACATCAACCGTGTTGTCATAACGCTTCCGCTTACGGTTTACGAGGGTACGTGGACAACACTCTCTCCTCTCATTGCTATGCCATCACCATGATCTTGTGTGTGCGTAGGAATTTTTTTGAAATTACTACGTTCCCCAACAACTAGAATATGTATTTCTCATTGCAAGGCATGGGCATTGTCCTATGTTATTTAAAAATAAGAACCATCATCGAGTACTAGTTCATTTAGTCTATCTTTTTATTTATTTTTGTAAATGAAGTCTTATCTTTTTAGACTAACAGCTCCCAAATAGCCATCAACAATTGTAGTTTTATCACGAGAGGAGCCAAGCACCTAGTAGAGACATCGGCCTCGACATCACATACAAGAGAGGAGCCAAGCCCGCGGTAGAGACGTCATGGTTGGAGTTGTGTGGCGGCGGCAATGCCTGTTAGTAGGAATAATGGCTCCCACGTTCTATCCCTGTCCTGGTTGTGCGTCTAGCATCATCGGAGGGCGTGTGGAGGTGTGTCTCCGTCGGATCTCACGGGAGTTAGTTGGTGCTTTTCTTTGGTGAATCTGTTTAGATCCGTTCTTAGGGCCATGGCGGTGCGGTGGATCTCATCCCTTGCCGGCGGGAGGGCTTTTTTCAGTTGTTTCTTCGTGTTTTATTAGGGTTTGCATCCTTCTTAGGAGACGCTCCCTGAAGATGAAATAAAGTTCTCCCCACCTAGAACTCGTCCTGATAGTGTGTCTAGCATCGTCGGTAGGTGTGTGTAGGTGTGTCTCCGACATATTTGTCCTTGGTGGATTTGCTTGGATCTGGTCATAGTTCGTCTACATTCGTGTGTTTAGATGTTTGAACCTTCCGATCTACGCTACTCTTCATCGGCGATGGATGCTACTCTGGTGCGCTGGTCCTATGAGGCCTTAGCATGACAACTTCCCGACTATCTACTACAACAAGTTTTGCCCGTGTAGCGCCCCGACCTCCAACGGTTAAGCCTCTGTGTATATGTGCCATCCCTGGATCAGTATGCTTGAACACATAGTACATCAATGTATGTATCAAAGTGCAATCACGTGTATAAATAACGTAAAACTAATATATATATATATACATCATGAGTCTCAGTGGGAACAATCAAATGGGTGTGGAGTCCCATCAACGCCATCGGCAGGTTGAGTGTAGACGGTAACCCTATACCGTACTCTTACTCCTCGTACAAATCTTGCAACATGATACATTGTAGCCATGTAGGTCAGTACATAGAATGTACCAGCAAGATCCCTGTAAGAAAACATATGATAAACTATACTATATGCAATATGGCTTTGTGGCTTTGTGTCTGAGGTTTTTACGTAAAATCTGGTTTTATTTTTCTGACAACAAAGGAATGTCCAAGAATCTCTACTACAAAGTAGATACCTATATATGGCATGGTTCCGCCAACTGATTTCCCATAACCCATGATAACAATAAGTAGCCCTCAATTAATTATTAGTCTGGTGTTGAGAGTTCAGAGATAGATCCAAGTCCAGAGGCTCAGGTTGTCCATAACCAGTGACAAGGCTAATCGATTAGGTTTTAACTCTGCAAAGGGTTGTGCACTTTACCCACAATAATTGATCCCTCCCTTAAGTCCTCACACTTTAGAGTGTTTGAGAACAGGACGATCGAAACATGATCTTCCGAAGAGTTCCCGTGACCACTGTCCGGTGCTCATCCAATTCTACCGTAGTTTACATCTGCTAGCACCGTCCCAACCAGGGTCACTACTAAGCTCAACCAAGCCAGAGCCCATATGTGGCTGCACAGGTAAACTTCCGGGCATGAAGTATTCTTTTGGAAATATGCCCTATAGGCAATAATAAAGTGGTTATTATTATATTTCCTTGTTCATGATAATCGTTTATTATCCATGCTATAATTTTATTGACCAGAAACTCAAATACATGTGTGCATACATAGACAACTACATGTCCCTAGTAAGCCTCTACAGGACTAGCTCGTTGATCAAAGATGGCTATGGTTTCCTAGTCATGGACATGAGTTGTCATTTGATAACGGTATCACATCATTAGGATAATGATGTGATGGACAAGACCCAAATTATGAACATAGCATATGATCGTGTCAAGTTTATTGCTATCATTTTCTGCATGTCAAGTATATGTTCCTATGACTATGAGATCATGCAACTCACTGACACCGGAGGAGTACCTTGTGTGTACCAAATGTTGCAACGTAACTGGGTGACTATAAAGGTGCTCTATAGGTATCTCCGAGGGTGTCTGTTGAGTTGGCATGGATCAAGACTGGGATTTGTCACTCCGTATGACGGAGAGGTATCTCTCGGCCCACTCAGTAATGCAGTATCACAATGAGCTTGCAAGCAATGTGACTAATGAGTTAGCCACAGGATCTTGTATTACAGAACGAGTAAAGAGACTTGCCAGTAACGAGATTGAGCTAGGTATGGAGATACCGATGATCGAATCTCGGGCAAGTAACATACCGATAGACAAAGGGAACTGCATACGGGATTAGTTGAATCCTTGGCATCGAGGTTCGACCAATAAGATCTTCGTAGAATATGTAGGAACCAATATGGGCATCCAGGTCCCGCTATTGGTTATTGGCCGTAGAGGTGTCTCGGTCATGTCTGCATAGTTCTCGAACCCGCAGGGTCTACACACTTAAAGTTTGGTGACGATATAAGTATAGTTGAGTCATTATGGTGGTTACCGAAGGTTGTTTGGTGCCCTAGATAAGATCTCGGACATGACAGGGAACTTCGGAATGGTCGAAGGTGAAGATTGATATATGGTACGAAGGGTATCGGAGTCCGGAAGTGTTCTAGGGGCACCGGGTTGTGACCAGGATGACTGAAAGGGGTATTGGGAGGCCCCGACAAGTGTTGGGGGCCTCATGGGCCTAGAGGAGGGGGCACACCATCCCACTAAAGGGATGTGCGCCCCCCTCACTCCATCCTACAAGACTAGGAAGGGTTGGTGCGCCCCTAGGGCTGCCTCACCCTTGCTTGGGGCAAGGCACCTAGGGGGCACCCAAAATCCATCTAGGGTTGCCTTGTGGCCGTCGTCCCCCCTAGGGAAAACCCTAGGGCGCCTCCTCCTTCTCCTTCACCCTATATATAGAGGGTAGAGGGAGGGCAGCCGCACCCAATCTATGTCGTGGCGCTGCCTTCCCTCTCCCTCGTAGTTCCTCTCTCTCTCTCTCTCTCTCTCTCTCTCTGCGTAGCTTACGAAGCTCTGCCGAGATTGCTCCACCACCACCGCCTCCACGCCGTCGTGTTGCCAGAGGACACAATCTAGTACTTCACCATCATTCGCTGGATCGAGGAGGTGAAGGCATTATCAAGCCGTACGTGTGCTGAACGCGGAGGTGTCATTCGTTCGGCACTTGGATCGGGAGTTCGCAGATGGAACATGATTGGATCACGAAGAAGTTCGAATACATCAACCGCGTTTCTTAACGCTTCCGCTTAGAGATCTACAAGGGTATGTAGATGCAATCTCTCCTCTCGTAGATGTTCATCTCTTAGATTGATCTTGGTGAGCGTAGGAAATTTTTTGTTTCCCATGCAACATTCCCCAACAGTGGAATCATGAGCTAGGTCTATGCGTAGACGACATCACAAGTAGAACAAAAGGAGTTTGTGGGCATTGATATTCAGATTGCTTCCTTCCTTGGTCTGTTTTTGATTCGGCGGTATTGTGGGATGAAGCGGCCCGGACCAACTTTACATGTCCACGTACATGAGACGGGTTCCATCGACTGACATGTGACTTTGTTGCATAAAGATGGCTGGCAGGTGTCTGTCTCTCCCACCTTAGTTGAATGGGATTCGACAAAGGTGGTCCTTGTAGAAGGTTAAATAGCAACTTGCATATCATGGTTGTGGCTTTGCGTAGGTAAGAATCGTTCTTGCTAGATACCCATAGCAGCCACGTAAAACATGCAACAACAATTAGAGGACGTCTAACTTGTTTTTGTAGGGGGTATGTTGTGATATGATATGGCCAAAGACATGATGAAATATATTTGATGTATGAGATGATCATGTTTGTAATAGTTTATATCGACTTGCATCTCGATGCATACGGCAACCGATAGGAGCCATAGGGTTGTTTTTAATTATTGTATGACCTGCGTGTCAATCATTAAGCGCTATGTAATGCTTTACTTTATCGCTAAGCAGTAGCAATAGTAGTAGAAGCATGGTTGGTGTGACAACCCCGATGGTGACACGAGGATAGAGATCATGGTGTCATGCCAGTGACGATGGAGATCATGTGGGTGCTTTGGAGATGGAGATCAAAAGCACAAGTTGATGGCCATATCATGTCACTCATGATTTGCATGTGATGTTAATCCTTTTATGCATCTTATTTTCCTTAGGACGACGGTAGCATTATAAGGTGATCCCCTCTGTTGGAAAAGGCAGTGCCTAGGAGGCGCTTAGGCACGCCTAGGCGCTAGGCGATGGCCAAACGCCTCGCCTAGGGCATAAATGGGAGTCTAGGCAGGGTAAGCAACAAATTGTTCACCCAAGCGAGAAATCATGCCATATTGCACTAAAATGCCAAACATGACACATTCAAATGGTAGTAGCTAGTAGTTAACTTATTTATCTGCCCTAAATTAACATCAATACACATATAATAACCCCAATAACCCTGATAGTAGAAGCTATATTACCTTCTAGACCGCGCCTAGGGCGCTTAAGCACCGCCTAGGAACTAGGCGAAGGCCAACCGCCTCGCTTACGCCTACCGCTTTTTCCAACCTGATCCCTCACTAAAATTTCAAGATAAAATTGTGTTCTCCCCAAGTGTGCACTATTGCGAAAGTTCGTCGTTTCGAAGCACCACGTGACGATTGGGTGTGATAGACTCTACGTTCACATACAATGGGTGCAAGCCAGTTGCACGTGCAGAACACTTAGGTTAAACTTGACGAGCCTAGAATGTACAGACATGGCCTCAGAACACAAGAGACCGAAAGGTCGAACACGAGTCATATAGTAGGTATGATCAACATAGAGATGTTCACCATTGAAACCACCTCATCTCACGTGATGATCGGACTTGGGTTGGTGAATCTGTATCATGTTACACTCGGATAACTGGAGGGATGTTGATTTGAGTGGGAGTTCTTAGGTAATTAATTGAACTCATTTATATGAATAACAGTCTAAGTTATCTTTGCAAATTTATGTCGTAGATCAATGGCTCATGCAGTAGCTCCCCTGAATTTTAATGCGTTCCTAGAGAAAGCTAAGCTGAAAGATGATGGAAGAACTTTGTGGACTGGGCCCGTAATCTAAGGATTATCCTCACGGCTGCCCAAAAGTCTTATGTCCTTCATGCACCGCTTGGTGCGCCACCCCCTCCGATGACTGTGGACGTTCTGAATGCCTGGTAGTCGCATGTTGATGACTACTCAATAGTTCAATGTGCCATGTTGTATGGCCTATAACCGGGACTTCAAAGAAGTTTTGAACATCATGGAGCATATGAGATGTTCCAAGAGTTAAAGTTTATCTTTGAGAAGAATGCCCGGATCAAGAGGTATGAGACCTTTGATAAGTTCTATGCCTACAAGATGGAGGAGTACGGGTCTGTCAGTGACACTCAGAATGTTTGGGTACTACAACCGTCTGGCTGAGTTGGGAGTAGAGCTCCCGCCAGAGGCTGTCACTGACAGAATTTTTAAATCGCTACCACCTAGCTACAAGAGCTTTGTGTTGAACTACAACATGCAAGGGATGAACAAGTCAGTCTCTGAGCTGTTCGTGATGCTGAAAGTCGCCGAGTCAGACATCTAGAAGGAGCATCACATATTGATGGTCAATAAAACCACTAGTTTCAAGAAGAGCAAGGGAAAGAAGGGAAACTTCAAGAAGGGTGGCAAATCAGTTGCTCCTCCCGTGAAGAAACCCCAAGGCTGGACCCAAGCCAGAAACTAAGTGCTTCTATTATAAGGGAACTGGCCACTAGAAGCGGAACTACCCCAAGTATCTGGCCAACAAGAAGGGGGCCAACATCAACAAAGTTATATATGATATACATGTTATTGATGTGTACCTTACCAACTCCCGTTGTAGTGCCTGGGTATTTGATACCGGTTCGATTGCTCACATTTGCAACTCAAAGCAGGAACTACGGAATAGAAGGAGGCTTGTGAAGGACAAAGTGATGATGCGCGTGGGAAATGGTTCCAAGGTTGATGTGATCGCCGTTGGCACGCTCGCTCTTCGATTACCATCGGGATTAGTGATGAACCTGAGTAATTGTTATTTAGTGCCTGTGTTGAGCATGAACATTATATCTGGATCTTGTTTAGTTACTCATTTAAATCAGAGGATAATGGTTGTTCTATTTATATGGGTGATATCTTTTATGGCCATGCACCCATAGTGAGGGGTTTATTCTTATTGAATCACACATGTTCATAACATTGATGCCAAAAGATGTAGAGTTGATAATGATAGTACCACTTTCTTGTGGCACTGCCACTTAGGTCATATTGGTGTAAAGCGCATGAAGGAACTCCATGCTGATGGACTTTTGGAGTCACTTGATTTTGAATCACTTGACACATGCGAGCCATGCCTCATGGGTAAGATGACTAAGACCCCGTTTCTGGAACAATGGAGCGGGCAAGTGACTTGCAAATCATACATACTAATGTGTGCGGTCCGATGAGCGTTGACACGCGCTGTGGATATCGTTACTTTCTCACCTTCACTGATGAATTGAGTAGATATGGGTATGTTTACTTAATGAAGCATAAGTCTGAAACGTTTGAAAAGTTCAAGCAATTTCAGAGTGAAGTTGAGATCGCAACAAGAAGATTAAATTCCTATGATCTGATCGAGGGGGAGAATATCTGAGTTATGAGTTTGGCAATCAAAATGTGGAGTGGTTTCATAGTTGACGCCACCTGGAACACCATAGTGTAATGGTGTGTCCGAACATCGTAATCGTACCTGATTGGATATGGTGCGTTCAATGATGTCTCTTGCCGATCTGCCACTATCGTTTTGGCGTTATGCGTTAGAGACAGTTGCATTCACTTTAAATACGGCACCATATAAGTCCGTGGAGACGAGACTGTATGGACTTTGCTTTGGCAAGAAACCCAAGTTGCCGTTTCTTAAGGTTTGGGGCTGCGATGCTTATGTCAAAAGGCTTTAGCCAGAAAAGCTCGAACTCAAAGCGGATAAATGTGTCTTCATAGGATACCCAAAAGAGACGGTTGGGTATACCTTCTATCTCAGATCCGAAGGCAAAGTGTTTGTCGCTAAGAACGGGTCCTTTCTCGAGAAAGATTTTCTCTCGAAAGAATTAAGTGGGAGGAAGATAGAACTTGATGAGGTTGTTGAACCTTTACTTCAGCCAGAGAGTATCGTAGCGCAGAAAGATGTTTCTGTGGCACCTACGCCAGTTGAAGAGGAAGCTAATGATGATGATCATGAAGCTTTGGATCAAGTTACTATCAAACCTCGTAGGTCCACAAGGGTACATACAACTCCTGAGTGGTACGATAACCCTATCTTAGAGGTCATGTTCTTGGACAATGGTGAACCTACGAGTTATGGAGAAGCGATGGTGGGCCTGGATTCCGACAAATGGTTAGAGGCCATGAAATCCGAGATGGGATCCATGTATGAAAACAAAGCATGGACTTTGGAAGTATTGCCTGAAGGGTGAAAGGCCATTCAGAATAAATGGATCTTCAAGAAGAAGACAGACGCGGACGGTAATGTCACCGTCTATAAAGCTCAACTTGTGGCAAAGGGGTTTTCACAAGTTCAAGGAGTTGACTACGACGAGACTTCCTCACCCGTAGTGATGCTTAAGTCCGTCAGAATCATCTTAGCAATAGTTGCATCTTTTGATTATGAAATCTGGCAGATGGACATCAAAACAACGTTCCTTAACGGTTTCCTTAAGGAAGAGTTGTATATGATGCAACCGGAAGGTTTTGTCGATCCAGAGAATGCTGACAAAGTGTGTAAACTCCAACAATCCATTTATGGACCGGTGCAAGCATCTCGGAGTTGGAATCTTCGCTTTGATGAGGTGATCAAAGCGTTTGGGTTTATACAAGTTTTCGAAGAATCTTGTATTTACAAGAAAGTAAGTGGGAGCTCTATAGCATTTCTAATTATAGATGGATGAGATATTGCTAATTGGAATATAGAACTTTGGAAAACATGAAGGAATATTTGAACAAGAGTTTTTCAATGAAGGACCTAGGAGAAGCTGCTTTCATATTAGGCATCAAGATCTATAGAGATAGATCGAGAAGCTTAATAGGACTTTCACAAAGCACATACGATAATAAGATTTTGAAAAAGTTCAAAATGGATCAGTCCAAGAAGGGGTTCTTGACTTTTTTGAAAGGTGTGAAGTTGAGTCATACTCAATGCCCAGCGACTACAGAAGATAGAGAAAAGATGAGTGTCATCCCCTATGCTTCTGCAATAGGCTCTATCATGTATGCGATGCTGTGCACAAGACCAGATGTCAGCCTTGCCATAAGTATGGCCAGAAGGTTTCAAAGTAATCTAGGAATCGATCACTCGACAGCGGTGAAGAATAACCTTAAGTACTTGAAAAGGACTAAGGAAATGTTTCTCGTTTATGGAGGTGATCAAGAGCTTCTCGTAAAGGGTTACGTCGATGCAAGCTTTGACACTGATCCCGATGACTCTAAGTCTCAGACCGGATACTTGTATATTCTAAATGGGGGAGCGGTAAGTTGGTGCAGTTCCAAGCAAAGCATGGCAGCTGATTCTACATGCGAAGCAGAGTACATAGTTGCCTCGGAGGCAGCGAAGGAAGGAGTTTGGATGAAGCAGTTCATGACAGATCTTGGAGTTGTGCCCAGTGCACTGGACCCAATGACTCTGCTCTGTGACAACACTGGTGCCACTACTCTGGCCAAGGAATCAAGGTTTCACAAGAGGACCAGACACATAAAGCGATGCTTCAATTCCATCCGCGACTGGGTCAAGGAGGAGTACATATACATTTGCAAAGTACATACGGATCTGAAATGTTGCAGATTGGTTGACTAAACCTCTTCCACGGGTGAAACATGATCAACACCAGAACTCTATGGGTGTTAGATTCATTACCATGTAATACTAGACTATTGACTCTAGTGCAAGTGGGACACTGTTGGAAATATGCCATAGAGGCAATAATAAGGTGGTTATTATTATATTTCCTTGTTCATGATAATCGTTTATTATCCATGCTATAATTGTATTGACCGAAAACTCAAATACATGTGTGGATACATAGACAACAACGTGTCCCTAGTAAGCCTCTACCAGACTAGCTCGTGGATGAAAGATGGTTATGGTTTCCTAGTCATAGACATGAGTTTTCATTTGATAATGGGATCACATCATTAGGAGAATGATGTGATGGACAAGACCCAAACTATGAACGTAGCATATGATCATGTCAAGTTTATTGCTATAGTTTTCTACATGTCAAGTATATGTTCCTATGACCATGAGATCATGCAACTCACTTACACCGGAGGAGTACCTTGTCTGTACCAAACGTCGCAATGTAACTGGGTGACTATAAAGGTGCTCTACAGGTATCTCCGAGGGTGTCTGTTGAGTTGGCATGGGTCAAGACTGGGATTTTGTCACTCCGTATGACAGAGAGGTATCTCAGGGCCCACTCGGTAATGCAGTATCACAATGAGATTGCAAGAAATGTGACTAATGAGTTAGCCACGGGATCTTGTATTACAGAACAAGTAAAGAGACTTTCCGGTAACGAGATTGAACTAGGTATGGAGATATCGATGATCGAATCTCGGGCAAGTAACATACCGATAGACAAAGGGAACTACATACGTGTTTAGCTGAATCCTTGGCATCGAGGTTTGACCGATAAGATCTTCGTAGAATATGTAGGAACCAATATGGGCATCCAGGTCCTGCTATTGGTTATTGACCATAGAGGTGTCTCGGTCATGTCTGCCTAATTCTCGAACCCGCGGGGTCTACACACTTAACCTTTGGTGACGATATAAGTATAGTTGAGTCATTATGGTGGTTAACGAAGGTTGTTCGGTGTCCCGGATAAGATCTCGGACGTGACGAGGAACTTCAGAATGCTCCAGAGGTGAAGATTGATATATGGGACGAAGGGTATCGGAGTCCGAAAGTGTTTCAGGGGCACCGCGTTGTGACCAGGATGACCGAAAGGGGTTTCGGGAGGCCCCGACAAGTGTTGGGGGGCTCATGGGCCTAGAGGAGGGGTCCACCATCCCACTAAGGGGTTGTGCGCCCCCCTCACCCCATCCTACGAGACCAGGGCTGCCTTCCCCTTGCTTGTGGGGCAAGGCACCTAGGGGGGCACCCAAAACCCATCTAGGGTTGCCTTGTGGCCCCCGGACACTAGGGATAATCCTAGGGTGCCTCCTCCCCCCTATATATAAAGGGGTGGAGGGAGGGCAGCCGCACCTAATCTTTGCCACGGCACTGCCCTCCCCCTCCCTAATAGTTCTTCTCTCTCTCTCTGTCTCTCTCCGTCTCTCTCTCTCTCTCTCTCTGCGTAGCTTAGCGAAGCTCTGTAGAGATTGCTCCACCACCACCACCGCCATGTTGTCGTGCTGCCAGAGGACTCGATCTACTACTTCACCATCGCTCGCTGGATCGAGGAGGTGAAGGCGTCATCAAGTTGTACATGTGTTGAACGCAGAGGTGTCGTACGTTTGGCACTTGGATCGGGAGTTCGTGAGACGGATCATGATTTGATCGCGGAGACGTTCGACTACATCAACCGCGTTTCTTAATGCTTCCGCTTTGCAATCTAAAAGGGTATGTAGATGCAATCTCTCCTCTCGTAGATGTTCATCTCCTAGATTGAACTTGGTGAGCGTAGGAAATTTTTTGTTTCCCATGCAACGTTCCCCAACATATTCACCCGTCTCTTTGAGTCTGGGTGGAACTTTCCACATGAGTACTAGCCTAGTCCATCTCATAACGCATCCACTGGGTGCTCCAGGGTGCCACATGGTCCAATTTCCAGCCAGTAGTGTGTATTGAAATCTTGTCTCGAGTCTTGAAGTCTTGAGGTATTGAAGATGTCACCATGGAGTTGTCATCATTGATGTAGAATCAAATGAATTTGTCGTCATGAAACAAAGTCCTCCTTCTCACACCTCTCATGAACACTCATACCAAACCCCGTCTACTATACCGTAGCATTAAAATAAATAATGTTCCTAGGCTTGGTAACAGGGGAATGGGTTCCTACCTCATGGATTCAACTCAACTACAAGATTCAATATCACTACTCAAGAAATTGATAAAAGGGTGATACTACATGCAAATAAAACTTAGGTAATAACAAATGGTCAAAGTGAACTTGCCTAGTAAGTTGATGAAGATATTAACGCTCTTGGGAAACTTGATAGAACTATTTGTCACTTCGAGAAAATCTATATAATCAAACATAGTATTCACATAAGCCATCAATTCTGGCAATCAATACTATCAATCAAAATAACACTCAATCAAATAAAAGTAATAATGAAATCAATAATGAAATCAAAGAAGGCCAAAAAACAATCCAAAGAAAAACTAGGGAAAACCAACTCAAACAATATCAACCAATAACTCTCATAACAACACTAAACTGTTATAGATAACCTTTTGAAAGTGCTAAGTGGCACTTATGCTTTATTTTGGTGTGATGACAATGTGGTTAGTTGAACTAATATCGGTTTCTAAAGTTCATCTCAGGTTATTGGTTCTAAGTGCCCGCGATGGAGATGTGCGACCCCCCCCCATTTCAAAAAGGACAAAGGCGTTGTCTTTCGACGCTTCGAAGGTTTAGTTTTGGTTTGCTTCGAGTCGTAGGAAAGACCGCACTATTAAGAGGGGTTTGTGTGGATAAATGTCGTGTGGGAATGCCATTGCCGAGCCTTACTCTCTTACCCTTCCCACTCCGACCACCTAATAAGAGCCTAGTGTGTATGCTATGGTAATCAGAAAGATGCAACAGAAAGTTACCGGGTACCCCGTGCGCACGGGGTCTTTTGACCCCCGTGCGCATGGGGTACTGCGTAACTCTCTGGGTACCCCGTGTGCACGGGGTCTTTTGACCCCCCGTGTGCACGGGGTACTGCGTAACTCTCTGGGTACCCCATGCGCACGGGGTCCTTTGACCCTCGTGCGCACGGGGTGGCGTGATTGTCTGTGAGTACCCCGTGCGCACGAGGCTGACTTAGCCCATGCGCACAGGGTCCAACGGGCAGAAATCCCCACCAGCCCCTGCACACTATATAAAGGCCCTTCTTCCACCTCCAACCCCTAACCCTAATGTCTTGTTGAGCTCCACCATTGCTACACCCCCTTTTGCTCAATACTCTCAATCCCTCCACCCAAACTTGTTGAAACTTTGGGGATTGGGAGAGCAAGACCCGATCTACATCTTGACCAAACCAAATCGCGTTCCCCGCAACATTTCTTCCCCATTGACTTGTTACTCTTGGAGCTTGGGCTCCTAGGCGGCTAGAGGTTCCTCCAGAAGCTTCCTTGCTTGTGGTGTGCTCCGGAGAAGTTTGTAAAGGTGTGGTGGTCGCCTTCAAGACCAACCCCGAGTGTTTCGAGGCTCATCCATTGGGGGTGACTCGAAGGAGAATACGGTGAGCCTTTGGTGGTGTTCCGCAAGCTTTGGCTCCGGCACCGCTCCAAACGGAGATTAGCTCTTCCCCAAGGAAGAGTGAACTTCGGGTTAAAATCTGCGTCCTCATCTCACTTGTGGTTAATCCTTTCCCGCACCATTCCTTGTTGTTGTATGCTTGTTGGCTTGCTAAGTAGTTTGTTGCCTAGCATATTTATCTTGGAGCTTGCTTGTCATATAGGTTGCATTCACCTAGTTGCATATCTAGTGAACTCTTTTATCCGCTAAGCCTTAAAATCTACAAGAAAGATTAAAATTTGTAGTCTCCTATTCACCCCCCCCCCTCTAGTCGACCGTATCGATCCTTTCAATTGGTATCAGAGCCTCGTACTCTAATATAAGGTTTTACAACCTTAGAGGATATGGTCGATCTAGGGAATGAGGGAGGTGGCTTACCCATTGCGGAGGATGGTCAAAACCAACCCCCCGCCGCGACCGAGACACTTGGTTCTCCTGTCGTTGCTCCCGCTGCTCCTCCTAACCCGAATGTCCCCTTGACCGTGGCCGATCTTCTTTCAATGTTTGCAGACCTCAAAGTCTCTATGATGAAAGAGGTTCGGGCCTCGGTCAAGTAGGAAATTGATGCTCGCTTAAAGCCATCAACGTCCGCATCAAACTCGTTTAATCCAAATGAAGTTCATGATGCGGATGACTCGAGGGAACCTCTTGCTTCTCCGGCTCATACTCAAGTTCCCAAGTACAATGCCGTGGAACCCTTTTACTCTCCTCAACCCTTGCAGCATCCCCGCATTAAATCCTGTTGGGCCTCCGCCCCCTTTGAAAGATGCCTTTGCTAAGTGGAAGCTAGATATGGAGTCTCACATGCGCAGTGCTTCAACTCAATTGTGGTGGATTGTGGTCAATGGATTCAACCCCAAGGACCCAATGAATCTCACTCCAAGAGAAGCAGTTGACGATCAACTCAATGCTACCGCACACAACATGCTTCGCAATGCTGTGACTGAAGACTATAGTGATTCCATTGCTCTTCTCAAAACCGCAAAGGAAATTTGGGATTGCCTTGAGGATGCTCTTGAAGGAGATGAAGCAATTCGAAGATCTCGGTTGGCCTTGCTCAAACAAGAAGTCAATCTATTTGTGAGGAATGAGGGTGAGTCCGCAGAAGAGGTTTACCGAAGGTTGAAGTCTCTTGTGCTCAACTTGAGAACCTTTGGGTGCACTTGGGCAAATGATGACTTCATCAAGGACAAGTTCATAGATGCTATGGTTCTCACGGAACATACCATGGTCATGATGGTTCATCAACGTCCGGACTATCACAAGCTGACTTCGGCTCAAGTTGTTTCCACCTTCTCTACCCATGTTCTTTTGGAAACCAAGTCCAAGAAAACATTTGCAATAGCTCAAGCAACCAAGAACTCCAATCTTGCCTTGAAGGCCAAGAAAGTTGTGAGCCAACCCTCGAGGGAGGAAGAAGTGAGTGAAGAGATAGGTGAGGAGGATAATGACACCTCGTGTCCAGCAAACGATTTTGCGGAAGACTTGGCTCTCTTAGTCAAAAAGTACTCTGGGACCATGGCAAACAAAGGAAGAAATCTTCAAGGAAGATCTTTTGGACGAAGGAAATGCTACAATTGTGATAGCCCAAGACACTTTGTTCATGATTGTCCATATGAGAGACGTGAAGACAAGTCCGAGAAGCTTGTGCTTAAGAAGAAGAAGTTCACCAAGTTTGCAAAGAGGAAGGATGACAAGGCTCTTGTTCATGAAGAATACATGTCTGGAGATGAAGATGACGGTGATGATGATCAAGTGGGCACGGCCGCCTTTGCCATGCATGCCACTACCTCCTCCTCCACCACCGACCTCTTCGACTCTCCAAACAAGGACAAGCCATTCACTCATCGGTGCCTCATGGCCAAAGAGGTAAAAACAAAGTCCGAACCCAAGAAACCCGACAACTACACTCCCAATGTCTCATGTGAGATAGTGGAGGATGAGTGTGAGGAGGGTGTGGATAATGATGAGGAATCCTTAATGGCTTTCATGAAAAGTCTTCATGGTGAAGCTCGTGCTCGTTTTGGCGATCTCCTTAAGTCACTTGCCGAACGTGATGACTTTAGTGAGAATGTTGAGAACCTCCTTATAGAGGAAAAAGAGAGAGTGGATCTCCTCGAGCACGAACTTAATGAAGAGAGTGTCATGAGAGCATCACTTGAGGAAGCCTTATCTGCTCATCAAATTGACTTTGTTAAAACCAACGATGCTTTGCAACTTGCTCTTGAGAATAAAGATGCTCTTAACATTAGAGTTGAAAAGCTTCTAGTTGACTATACAAGACTTGTTGAGGAGGATGAGTTCCTTGTGATTAGTTCCAAGCTTGTCAAAGGTGACCTCATTGCCCTCACCGAGTCTTATGCCCAACTAAAAGCTACAACCATTAAGGCTCTCACTTGCGTACCTCATATTGATTTAAATGATGATGCTTGTACTGCTAACTTTGCTCGTGATTGCACTTTCCTTTAAGAGGAAAATAAGAAGTTGAAAGCTCAAATTGAGAAAGGGCTTGTATCATGCATCCAAGGGGAGAAAAATCTAAACGACCTCTTGAGCAACCAAAAGGAGTGTGTTGCCAAGGAGGGAGTTGGGTTTAATCCCGCATCTAAGAGTGGTAAGAAAAAGAAGAAGAAGACCAACAAGAAGATCGGTCCGACTCCTTCCCCTCCCCAAAAGGTAGTGTTTGTGCATGAAGGGCACAAGGAGAAGGAGAAGGAAATGAAGGGTGTTGGGAATGGAAAGGTCATTAGGGACAAGGCCATTCCCAAGAATTTTGCCGGCAAGAACAATCCATCATATGTTCTCATGAGAGGAGATGATGGCCATACCTTTGCAAAATTTGTTGGAACTAACTATGATGATTATGCTTGGACTATTTGGGTTCCCAAGATCCTTGTTGCTAACTCACCAGGACCCATTGCAAAATGGGTACCTATAACCAAAGCTTGATTATTGTAGGACTATGTCTCCGGTGGAACTCAATGGGTGATCGACAGTGGATGCACAAATCATATGACCGGAGAAAGGGAGATGCTCGTGGAGTTCATTGATTCACTCAAGGCCTCTTGGAACATCTCCTTCAGTGACAATAGCAAGGGCAAGGTATTAGGTTTGGGCAAGGTGGTAATCTCTAATGATTCATCTCTTTCAAATGTCATGCTTGTCCAATCCCTTCACTACAATTTACTTTCAACTATTCAATTGGCTCGTGCCGGATATGATTCACATTTTGGTGAATTCCATGTGACCGTCTTTAAGAGAAGCAATCTCAAAGTGGTCTTCGTTGGGCATGTTGAAGACAACCTTTACGTGGTTGATTTCTCGAAAGAGAAAACTCATCTTGCAACATGCCTAATGGCCAAGGCCGACGTGGGGTGGCTATGGCACCATAGGCTAGCCCACGTGGGCATGAGAAATTTACAAGCTCTCTTAAAGGGGGAGCACATTCTTGGACTAACCAATGTGTCTTTTGCCAAAGGTCGTCCTTGTAGTTCTTGCATTCCCGGAAAGCTTCATGAAAAAGCTCACAAGGTGAAGACTATCATCACCACCTTGAGGCCCCTCGAGCTTATCCATTTGGATCTTTTTGGGCCTCCCACATATGATAGTTTGGGAGGAAGGAGATATTGCCTTGTCATTATTGATGACTTCACAAGATATACTTGGGTGTTCTTTCTCAAGACTAAAGATGAAACTCAAGAAACCTTCATCAACTTTGCCAAAGAAGCTCAACATCAACATAACTGTGAGATCAAGGCAATCCGGAGTGACAATGGCACCGAGTTCAAAAACTATACAATGGATGATTTCTTGAGTGAAGAGGGGATAAAGCACCAATATGCCTCACCATATACTCCCCAACAAAATGGGGTTGCGGAGAGGAAGAATCGGACTCTTATTGAGATGGCTAGGACCATGCTTGATGAGTACAAACCACCATACAAGCTTTGAGCAGAAGCCATCAACACCGCGTGCCATGCTTCAAACCGGCTTTATCTTCGCAAGCTCAAGAACAAGACCCCTTATGAGCTCCTAATCGGGAGAAAGCCCAACGTCAAATACTTCCGGGTATTCGGTTGTAAGTGTTTCATTTTAAACAAAAAATCCCGGTTAGCTAAATTTGAATCTAGAACTTATGAGGGCATATTTGTTGGATATGCATCAAACTCTCATGCTTACCGAGTTCTCAATAAATCCACCGGATGCATTGAGGAAACGGTAAATGTGGAGTTTGATGAAGATAACGGCTCCCGCATGGAGCAAATTGTTCCTAGTGTTGTAGGTGATGAGGCTCCTTCACAAGCTATAAGGACAATGGGGATAGGCCACATTCTCCCACAAGAAACACCCCATGTCCAAGTAGAAGAAGAAGGAGTAAGAGCCGCTCTTGAGGATTCTCCACAAGGGAAGTCATCACCAACGCCACTTGTCCAAGATGCTTAGGGAAATAATGAACCTATCCAAGAACAAGATCAAGACCCTCATATTCCTGAGCAAGATCAAGAGCAAACTCTTCCGAATAATGAAGAACTAATCGTTCAGGCTCAAGATCAAGCTCAAAGTCATGATCATGATCAAGATCAACCCCAACCACATGTGTCTTCATCGTCATCACTTCCTACAGAGCAAGAACCTGTGGTTGCAAAGAGAAGAGTGTCTCCAAGGTTAAAGCAATCTCAAGGGCAAGCCTCCTCATCAAGTCCAAAACCAAGTGAAGAAGAGCTTGACCGCAAAGAGCAAAAAGTGGCCGCCAAGTTGAAACATCTTCAACACCTCGCCGAGAACATCTACGGAAGCATCAAAAAGGGGGTAACTACTCGTAGACGTTTGGCAAACTTTTGTGAACATCACTCGTTTGTCTCTTGTGTTGAACCCCTTAAGGTGGAAGATGCACTTGACGATCCGGATTGGATAGATGACATGCATGAAGAACTCAACAACTTCACACGCAACAAAGTATGGACCCTTGTAGAAAGACCCAAGGAATTTCATAATGTCAGTGGAACAAAGTGGATTTTCAAGAACAAACAAGATGAATATGGACAAGTAATAAGGAACAAGGCAAGGTTAGTGGCACAAGGTTTCACCCAAGTTGAAGGTTTGGACTTTGGTGAAACTTTTGCACCCGTTGCCCGTCTCGAATCCATTCGCATCTTGCTTGCTTATGCCTCTCATCATGATTTCAAATTATATCAAATGGATGTTAAGAGCGCTTTTCTTAATGGTCCTCTTAAGGAGTTAGTGTATGTCAAGCAACCTCCCGGTTTTGAAGACCCCGATCATCCCTCTCACGTTTATGAACTCCATAAGGCACTCTATGGACTCAAACAAGCACCTCGTGCTTGGTATGATCACCTTACGGCGTTCCTAAGCGAGAAAGGGTTCCAGATTGGGGTAATAGATTCCACTCACTTTACAAAGAGGGTAAAAGGAGAGTTGTTTGTCTGCCAAATATATGTTGATGATATTATCTTTGGGTCAACTAACCATGCTATTAACATTGAGTTTGAGAATCTTATGACTAAGGAATTTGCGATGAGCATGATGGGAGAGTTGAAGTTCTTTCTCGGTTTTCAAGTGAAGCAATTGAGAGGCGGAACCTTCATCAATCAATCTCGTTATATCCAAGACATGCTCAAGAGATTCAAAATGCAAGATATTCAGCCAAAGAAGACACCCATGGCCACAAATGGTCAACTTCATCTTGATCCAAATGGTAAAGAAGTGGATCAAAAGGTATATCGCTCTATGATCGGTTCCTTGCTTTACCTTTGTGCATCTATGCCAGATTTTATGTTGAGTGTGTGTATGTGTGCAAGATTTCAATCTGCTCCTAAGGAGAGCCACTATTCGGCAGTGAAAAGGATCCTTCGATATTTGGTTCATACCCCAAACTTGGGCCTTTGGTATCCCAAGGGATCTTCATTTGAGTTAATGGGTTACTCGGATTCGGATTGGGCCGGAGACAAGGTTGATCGCAAGTCCACCTCCGGTTCATGTCAATTTCTAGGGAGGCCGTTGGTAAGTTGGTCTTCAAATAAGCAAAATTGTATATCTCTCTCCACAGCCGAAGCCGAGTATATTGCTGCCGGAAGTTGTTGTGCCCAATTATTATGGATGAGGCAAACTTTGATGGATTATGGTGTCAAATGTTACAAAGTGCCTCTTTGGTGTGACAATGAAAGTGCCATCAAGATCGCCGAGAATCCGGTTCAACATAGCAAGACCAAGCATATTGAGATTCGTCATCATTTCATTAGAGATCATGTGGCCAAGGGAAACATTGAGTTACTCCATGTCAACACCGAGAATCAACTTGCAGACATTTTCACCAAGCCCCTTGACGAAGCAAGATTCCGGGAGTTAAGGCATGAGCTAAATATCGTGGATATTAGTAACTTCAGATGAAACTCTTGCTCATACACACATACTCACGTACTATCTTGCTTAGATGTAGGCACATGTCTAGGGGGAGCTAGCTCAACCCATGAGCTATCTTATCCTGGAAGTGCATAAATCAAACTCAATCTTTCACATTAGCCACTTTAGGTGGTACTTGTGCTTCAAAGATGAGTATTGGTCTTGGGCCCAAGGTTCATATCTTCGCGGTGCCATACCAAGTAAACTCAAACATGGTGGCCTTGGCCACCGCCCTCGCTTGAGGGTTGTGTTCGTGTTTGTTTCGCCTGTGTGGTGTGTTGTTTCTTTTCCTTTTTTTGTTTTGTTCTCCTAACTTCTCTTTTGGTACAAGTGCTCCACATATACCCTTTCCATAGTGATAGGTCTTTCCTCGTGGTGTATTCAGAAATGTCGACCGAGTGCTTTGTGAAGTAGGGGTAAGAGTATACACTCGGCCCTGTATTTAAAACAAATCCACTCATGTCAAAGTTCCTGATTACCCCGTGCGCACGGGCCTGTACCATGCACACGGGGCCCCCGTGCCCACGGGCTCTGTACCATGCGCACGGGACCCCCGTGCACACGGGGATCTCTTAGCCCGTGCGCATGGGGTCTGCGGTTTCTAGTCCTGAGAAGGTGGGGCGTGGGGGAGGCTTGGGCTCATTTCCACCCATTCGCCCCCTCCACTCCCCAGAAAGCCTCCAGCGCCGCCGCCGCCGCCTCCCCTCGCCGGAGCTCCTCCGGGCTTCGATGGGGTTCTTCCTTGGTGGATTTGCATCCATATGGGGTCCTCCTCCGATTGGTCTTGCCTCCTTGGTCTATCTCCTTGTGTTTCTATCTTTTTTCTCTAGCTTTAGGGTTTCTTTGCTCCCTAGATTCGTTTGGCCTCAACTGTTGGTAGATAGAAGTCTAGTGCTTAGATCCTCTGGTCCCTCTGCTTCACCCACTCCCGGAGTTCATTCTGGTAGTGGCTGCTGCTGGGAGACCCTCGTGTCCACGGGGTGTTTGACCCCCATGCGCACGGGGCCCCGTGCCCACGGTCCTGTACCGCGCACGGGACCCCCATGCCCACGGGGTCTAAACCCCCGTGTGCACGGGCTATCCAGGAACTTTTGCCTAGATTTTTGTCTATCCCCTTGCCATTCATCTTGCACTTGTACTCATTTGTGGTTCGTGCTTTGTGTTGTTGGGTGTTTGCGTGTGTTTCAGACTCCGCTAACAAGAGGTCTGAGCTTCGTCGCAAGCGTGGAAAAAGAGATCAGAGGACTTCACCATTGCTCGTCGTCAGCCGTCTGAAGGCATGGGTCTGGGGTCTGGGTCTGGTCAGGGCCGTGTTCACCGTGCTGCCTCAAAGTGGCCCGTTGTAGAGGCTTCCGATAATTATGAGGAAGAATATGACTCACAAGATGATGTTTACTACGCCAATCCCAATAATGATGATGAGATAGAAGAAGAAGATGATCATGGTGAGGAAGGTGAAGAAGAGGATGAGGAGTCTAGTTTGGAGCAAGCCATTCCGGGCGGGCGTGACCTCCGGAATTTGCCTCTTGTCAAGTGGACCAAGCCAGAGATCTGGGCTGAGAGACAGAGCCATCCGTATGTTGCTGCCACTGGTATGGGAGTGGATCCCCGGTTCAAGAATGAGTTTCAGCAAAGGGTCTATCATGAGCTTCTTATGACCAAGTCAAAGAAGTTTGCCCCTCACAAGCAAGTCAACACTGAGAGTTTGCGCGACAATGACCATCTGTATCCTGGTGTGTACTCCGCTCTTGGACGACTGGGTCTGATTCCGTTTGTCACCTTCAACCACCCCTATAATGAAGATCTAGTGATGCAGTTCTTTGCCACTCTGTACTTCTCCAATGATTCTGCTCGCACCCTCACCTGGATGTCCGGAACGCATCAGTGCTCAGCTCCTATGGAAAAATTCTCCGAGATCATTCCCTACCCGTTCATGGATGAAGAGACCGTTTCTGATGAGTTTGGCGTTGTTCGGGAAAGTGGGCAGCGCACTAAAGATGAGATTGCCTTTGCTTACAAACAAGAGAAGTCGTTTGTCACTGGGTCAATCAAAGACCTCTTGCCCCTCTATGATACCATGCGCCATATCCTGAGGCATTGATTGAGACCGTCTGTCCAGCAAAGTACATTGCCAGCTTCAAGACTTCTGTTCCCTAGCGCAACTCCAACTGGACCCCAGCTGCTCCTGCTCCCTATGTGCCTATCAAGAAGGGGCGCAACCCTAGGCCTAAGGATCATGCTACATACACTCCAGGCATGTCCTCTACTGCACGGATCCCTCGTGGTCGGGCCAAGTCTGTTGGCTCTGAGGCCATCTTTGCCAAGGGAGAGAAGAAGTCACTGTTCAAGACCTTGAGCAACATGTTCAAGATGTGTCAGTCCATTCAGCATCGTCAGATCAAGGAAATCAACAAGGAGAAGCTTGTTCGGCGTGAGCAGAAGGCAGCAAGGGCTGCTGCTGGTGAGGCGGTCGGTCCAGGTTCAGAGGACGTCGACAGTGAGGCCACTGCTCGGTCTTTCCCAATGGCCGGGTGGCGTTTTGATGATGATGATGATGCCTCGAGTGCTCCTCCTCTTGTCTAATGGGTCTCGTGTCGCCATTTGTCTCCTTTTTGTTGTCTTGATGACAAAGGGGGAGAAGTGGTGTGTGGTGTGCGTTTCGTGGGTGTGTTGAGATCTCAAGCCTCATGTTTCTTGCTGTTGGTTGGTTTTAGTTGGCTTGAGATACTCTTATTTACCTTCTGTCTGTGTGGTTGTGAGACTCTAGCTTTATTATTGAACCTTGCCATTATCCTCTTATGCTTATTGGGTCTCACATTATTTGCTCACCACACTGTGTCATGAGTTCTAGGCACTGTTATAGGTTTATTTTGTTGAATCTCATTACTTTTCAATAATGATCTTGGTCGAACCTCCTATGGGTGTTCTAGATGCATTCTTGTTTTCAGGCACACATATAGGGGGAGCTATCATGATCATTATTTGTTCCATGGCTTTATATCTATTTATCCTTTATGCCATGCTCTAACCACGTTGTCATCAATGCACCAAAAAGGGGGAGATTTAAAGTGCTAAGTGGCACTTATGCTTTATTTTGGTGTGATGACAATGTGGTTAGTTGAACTAATATCGGTTGCTAAAGTTTATCTCAGGTTATTGGTTCTAAGTGCCCGCGATGGAGATGTGCGACCCCGCCCCCCATTTCAGAAAGGACAAAGGCGTTGTCTTTCGACGCTTCGAAGGTTTAGTTTTGGTTTGCTTCGAGTCGTAGGAAAGACCGCACTATTAAGAGGGGTTTGTGTGGATAAATGTCGTGTGGGAATGCCTTACTCTCTTACCCTTCCCACTCCGACCACCTAATAAGAGCCTAGTGTGTATGTTGTGGTACTCAGAAAGTTGCAACAGAAAGTTACTGGGTACCCCGTGCGCACGGGGTCTTTTGACCCCCGTGCGCACGGGGTACTGCGTAACTCTCTGGATACCCCATGCGCACGGGGTCTTTTGACCCCCATGCGCACGGGGTACTGCGTAACTCTCTGGGTACCCCGTGCGCACGGGGTCTTTTGACCCCGGTGCACACGCGGTGGCGTGATTGTCTGTGAGTACCCCGTGCGCACGGGGCTGACTTAGCCCGTGCGCATGGGGTCCAACGGGCAGAAATCCCCACCAGCCCCTGCACACTATATAAAGGCCCTTCTTCCACCTCCAACCCCTAACCCTAATGTCTTGTTGAGCTCCACCATTGCTACACCCCCTTTTGCTTAATACTCTCAATCCCTCCACCCAAACTTGTTGAAACTTTGGGGATTGGGAGAGCAAGACCCGATCTCCATCTTGACCAAACCAAATCGCGTTCCCCACAACATTTCTTCCCCATTGACTTGTTACTCTTGGAGCTTGCGCTCCTAGGCGGCTAGAGGTTCCTCCGGAAGCTTCCTTGCTTGTGGTGTGCTCCGAAGAAGTTTGTAAAGGTGTGGTGGTCGCCTTCAAGACCAACCCCGAGTGTTTCGAGGCTCATCCATTGGGGGTGACTCGAAGGAGAATACGGTGAGCCTTTGGTGGCGTTCCGCAAGCTTTGGCTCCGGCACCGCTCCAAACGGAGATTAGCTCTTCCCCAAGGAAGAGTGAACTTCGGGTTAAAATCTGCGTCCTCGTCTCACTTGTGGTTAATCCTTTCCCACACCATTCCTTGTTGTTGTATGCTTGTTGGCTTGCTAAGTAGTTTGTTGCCTAGCATATTTATCTTGGAGCTTGCTTGTCATATAGGTTGCATTCACCTAGTTGCATATCTAGTGAACTCTTTTATCCGCTAAGCCTTAAAATCTACAAGAAAGATTAAAATTTGTAGTCTCCTATTCACCCCCCCCCCCTCTAGTCGACCGTATCGATCCTTTCACCTTTCTGCAGCAAAGAAAATACAATAATAAGATAACATAAAGCATTTTACTAAATTATTATCTAGCAAAAAGAATTAATTTAAAAGCTATTATAACTATCTAGTTAACATTAAAACAATTATAACAACCAGGAAAACACTAAGATAATAGTAACCAATACTAAAATA